>NC_136226.1:19609408-19836908 GCF_963402885.1 Antedon bifida | reverse complement strand
TTTTAAAAATAATAATGCTCTACTGTATTTATAAGACACACTATCAGGGGCGGATCCAGCATGTTGAAATAGGGGGCCCAGACCAGACACCAAGTACTTGATGTCAGGTCCCCCATTGTGGGGGCTGTGTCAAAGGGAATTTTGGTAAATGACACCTCTAGATGGTCAGAAATAGAACTCTCGCACATAAAATTCATGATAAATGGCACCTCTAATTGGCCGGAAATGACACTTACATGTATTCCGCAGTAAATTAGCGATCGTAATTTTACCCCGGTAAACACAGGTGACATACTGTAACATTGTTTGCCGTAACTGCCAATTGTTTGATTGCTGATCATTCGTCAAACAGAGAGGGAGAGACGCACTCCACCAATTGGTAATTTAAAGTCGATAGTTATACAAAGCTGTGGGGCTGTGTCAATCCCCACCCACCCTTTGAATCCGCCCCTGGATCAGTTCAAGGCAATCTAACAACAGGACGCTGAGCTCAGTCCGATAAAGGGTTTACCTCTAGTTTCTAGATCCGCACCTGCCTATCATATTATTATACAGCCACATGCAAACTCACCATCTGGACATGGGCCATGATTGCACTCCATTACTTCTTCAAGTTCTGGACATTCATCGCCATCTTCATCGGGTTGATGGCGAATGGTTCGACTTCTGGAAGAACTACCAAGTCCACAACTTACAGTGCATGCTGACCAGTCTGACCAATGTGATACAGAGCAATCTAAGTAAAACAGAATCCACAATAAATAATCATTTTTAGTGAAAATTCAGTAATTAAAAAATATGTGTCTAGCTAATATTGATCACAGACTCAAACTTACAGCCTCTCTTATATGACTTACCAACTGGACATGCTCCTAAATTACCAACTGTTATGATATTTTGAGATTCACAAACATGCTTTTGAAGTTCACATAGATTGTCATAAGTTTGGCCATCAGAACCACAAACTTCACCAGTTCGAACTGTCAAATAAATTTAATAATATACATTAAATACTTGAAGTATGCAGAAAGCATTTTAGAGTAATTCTTCTTCCATACAAATCAAGTTAATTCAAGTTAAGGTAAATGTTGTTTTTTTGTTTCCCAAAAACAGACATCCCAATTTTCCCGAAATTTTGTGCAACTCTCCCACTAACAAAATTATACATAAAAAAAAACAATTTATAATTTCTACTACCTCTAGATAAATATAAGATATATTTATAGTAAATTCATGCATTATGAAAGTCCTTTTAAATTATTAGAATTCCTTCTGTGCCTGTGAATTTATATATGTAAAACTATCTTTCATTATTTCATGATTGGGAAATTTTGGTCAACTCCACTAAAAAAAGAGTAACCAAACATTTTTTAACAATAGAAAAATAATCAGTTGTTTAATAATAATAATTAACAATAATTAATTGTGTAATAATTAATAATGACATTTAAAGTTATATTTTTTTTTATTTGAGTTGCTTATATACATAATATATATTATATTTATATACTGTACTGAACTGAGTCAGAGTGAGCTAATGATGAATGAATTTAAGTATGTCCAATAAAGTATACCTTGTGGAGCAATTGGATTGTTACAGTTGGGACATTGGCACTCTGGGGTTCCATCTACAATAACACATGTTGCACTGTCATGACAAGAAACCTCTGAACAAGACTCTATAAAAAAAGATATCATAAAATAAAAGAGAAATATTTAATAATGAACTTTTAAAGAACATTTTTAGATGTAGGTATATTTTAATTGTAGTCTGAATACAATTTTTGATAGTCTTTTGGGTGATTTATGGTGTTATTCATTGATGGATTTTTAAAAATAAGACAAAATTTAGTAAATCTTGAAGTGTGCAGAAAGCATTTTAGATTAATTCTTCTTCCATACATGTCCTTTAGGTGTATGTCAGGTTTTACTATAAATAAACAATATAATGAATACTAAAAACACATAGTTCTACCAATGAATAAATAAACTGATATTCCTTTCTAAACTTATAATTTCAGTTTGTTGTTCTACAACTGAAACTCACCAACACATGGCCCCCTGTATTCTATTCCAACGTTTTCTCCGCGTTCACAATTGGCCATCCATAATGCATTTTCTGACTCATAAGATTGTCCATTTGTACCACATATTACTCCTGGATTTCTTGGGCACTCATCATCAATACACTGACATACACACTCTGGCATGTGCATATTTATAATGCAAACTTTCATATTGGAGCACATATCAGGTTGGCAAATATCTGTGAAATTATATAATAAGTTTTGTTTAATATTGTGATTCTTACAACAGAGATAGGTAGGGCGGTCGCAGGACTATTTTAAGGGGGTTGCCCAGGAATCCAGGGTCGTAGACACTGATTATTGGTGTACCATTTCCGAACATCTAGGAGGTGTCATCCAGCAAAATTCGCTTTGCCACAGCGATGACACCCCTAGATGTCTGGAAATGGTACTCATGCACGTAAAATTCATGATAAATGAAAACAACAATACGATTGTAGCCTATTTTTTCCCGCCAGTAAAACATACGCGACTAAAAACTTAGCATATGAACATATCCCCGATGAAGGTACTTTACTGCGGTAATAAATAATAACTATAATCAATTAAAGGAAATTAAGTATTATCAATTAATAATAAAAGTCAAAAAATGAAGCTGCTTCTAAAAATATCGAGTAAAACGTTAATTTGCAGAAAGAAGCAAACACTGTTATTTCAAAGTTCAGAATGTCTGTAATTACAGAAATTTGACTTAATATATTACGGACGTATGAAGATAGGGATAGCGTAGGCCTACTAAACGGAAATACAAAACTGCACAAAATTATGGAAAACTCCTGGTAAAACACAATAACTATGGACTGGTTTTTCCCCCAACATAGTGTGTGGTGGCCTGTCGTACCTTCTTATGATGCACCACAAACAATTTTAGTCAGTCAGAAATTTATTCTCCGCATGCTCAGAAACATTTACAAATATAATACGCTGGAATACCATAATAATTCTCATAATATATTCATAACTTATGAATAACATAAAGTGAAAAAAAAAAAAATAAATAAATAAAAATTAGGAAACATTTTACAAAAATATAAACCTAGTAAAGTGGAAATAGTCAAACGCTCACAAATAAAGACTACATGAACTCATCAAACTATTAATTAAAATTTGCTTCAACAGCAAACGCAAAGCATTGTTATAGCATAGGCCTACTTTTAATGATCTCAATGTGCCCTTATTATATCTACACCATAGGTTGAACAGTAGGCTTGCATGTTGACATAGTAGCTCTTTATAGAAAGCATTTAGTCATATTTAAAGATGTATTGTCCCTTGAAACACAAAAAAATGAAGGTCAAAATATTCTAAATTTAAATTGGCCATATCAAAGTAATATTAAAGTTGTTCACTTTAAGTCGAAAATTCAAGCTAAAAACAAAACGTTTACGTAATTAACAGCTAAATTATTTTGATTACATTTCGTCTGGAAAATCGTCGCGAGCGAAAGTAAACAAAGATTTCAAACCATGGGTATACATTATGCATGATGCTAATTAGGATTGTTTACAACTCGTCACGTTTGAGAAGGTGTTTTCACACAGATCGCGAGGAAGTAGTAGGAGGAGTAGCCAAATAAGCGCGTTATATTATGAGATATGTTTTGATCGAAAACTTTGACTGGAAGTCAAAGTTATTTTTTAAACCAAAAAACGTCTGTATTTCAGTTAAATGGTTTTTTTCCCACTAATTTTTGGTGAAAGTTAATAACTATTATGATACTTCGAAATGACCCACTTTTTTTCGAAAGTTTTTTTTGTTTTGTTTTTGGAACTTGACAAAGGGACAATACATCTTTAAACATTTTCCAAACTTTTACATTACATTTATGAGTATTGGAATGAGTACATGATTTTTTTTTAAAACAATTTGTTTATGAAAATAAGTATAATTTTATCTTTTTAGCAAGGCTCACACATCAGAAATTCTTAACAACTAAAAAAGAGGTATAAATTACTAACCTTGACATATTCTTCCATTCCCCATGTATCCAAGGTTACATTCACATTCAAAGCCACCAACATTGTTGCTACATGATGCATGCTCATCACATAGGTCCATTGAACATTCATCAACATCTTAACACAAACAAAATGTTTAAGGGTTAAACAACAATTTAATGATGGCAGCATCATCATTAGTGACAAGTTGTAAAATTATAAATTATATACTATAAATATCGAAGTGCTTAACAGCAATTAAATTAAATCCATTGTTGTGATTTGTAAAAATCAGCCAGATATAACCTAATTTGAAATTTAAAAAATAATTTGACACTTTTGTATCTTTCCAGTACAATTGCTACTGTGAAAAGACAGACTGAAAGCTTCATTTTATTCTCCCATTATAAAGGGGTTCCATCATGATACCATCTCCTCCGCCCCCACTATCTATCACAATGTAAAGTTTTTACAGGGGTTCCAGTCGAGTGATCTCCCCTATCTATCACAATATAAAGTTTACCAGGGGTTCCAGTCTAGTGATCTTCCCCTATCTATCACAATGTGAAGTTTACCAGGGGTTCCAGTCGAGTGATCTCCCCTATCTATCACAATGTAAAGTTTTCCAGGGGTTCCAGTTAAGTGATCTCCCCTATCTATCACAATATAAAGCTTACCAGGGGTTCCAGTCAAGTTAAGTCCTCCTATCTATCACAATATAAAGCTTACCAGGGGTTCCAGTCAAGTTAAGTCCTCCTATCTATCACAATATAAAGCTTACCAGGGGTTCCAGTCAAGTTAAGTCCTCCTATCTATCACAATATAAAGCTTACCAGGGGTTCCAGTCAAGTTAAGTCCCCCTATCTATCACAATGACCAAAAATAATTCAGTAGTCAGTATTAATCATATTTATCTAGAATTTTAGTGATTAAAATGAACCTGGTTCCTCCTATTCTATGTGTGAATTCCCATGCAAAAGCTTAATATTATAATAGATGATGATTTATTCCCTATATATGTTTGTAATAAAATGAAAGAAATGTATATTTTATATACATACCAACACATTCATTTTCATCCATAGCATAGCCTCTTCTACAGTCACATCTGTATGCACCAGCAGTATTTATACAGATGGAGTTATCAACACATTCAGCCTCACCACTCACACATTCATCAATATCTGGAGTAGAATAACATTGATTCATTATGATATATATATATATATCAAGATAAGGTGCATTAAAATTCTTCATATGAACAGTGTTGCTTCTCAGTATTAATAGGTTTGGTTAACTAACTTACCTTCACAGTTCATCTCTTCATCATTCAGAGTAAAACCATCCAAGCAGGCACAACCAAAAGAGCTTTCTAAGTTGATACAGCTGCCAAAATCACCACATGTACCTGGTACTGCGCATTCATTGATATCTTTGAAATAAGTGAAATAATAATTTACAATACTGTATTATTTTGTTATTGAAAATATTGATTAAAACAGTATTTTTTTAAATGGCATATAGGATGTTCAGTTCATTCATATGTGCTATTGCTATGCAAACTTGCAGACTAAAGTTCTATTTTTAGTTTTTGTTGCTTATGTTTGTATATCAAGCTAAATTTGTTTGATTGCTTAACATGCCTTAATTAAAATTTCTTTTTGAGTATTTCTCTAATATCTGTCAACACTATCTGCTTAACATTGTATGCCTAGTAGTTAAATAGAATACAATAAAAGTCGTACCAATGCAGTATTTGCCATTGCCTCTGTAGCCCTCCTGACAGTCACACCGATATGATCCAATGGAGTTGGAACAAGTTGCATTAATATGGCAGCTAACGGTTTCACACTCATCGATATCTAGTGGAAATAATAATATTAATTCAGTATAAGAGAAAATAGAGGTAGATGTGTCTAGAGGAAAAATCATATTTTTTAAAAACCTATTTTCTCTTTTAATACACTTAAATATGTGTAAAATGTTTATTTTAAATCATACCTATACATTCTCCATCCATTCGGCTAAATCCATCTTTACACCGACATGAGTAGGCTCCTGGTTCGTTGATACATAAGGTGTTAATTGGACAAACTGCATAATACTGGGATCCCAATAGCTCAACACATTCATTGATGTCTTATTAAAAAATTAAAAGAAACATTTTAGTTTTGAGTGAGTAACAAACTTTGTTTTGGTATGGATCACGTGATTCTATCTATTATTTTCTACAATTTAAAAAAAAATTATTTCTTTTAAAATGTTTCTGTTTTTGTGTTTGAAGATTCCTTCCCTATGAATGACTACAGAAAACCACTGATGATCACTTCATAATGTCAACTCATGCATATACATAACAGAAACCAATATAACAATCATTATGAATACATTATCATTGTTATGTACATTGATTTACATACAGAAGAATTTATATACTCTGCTATCGTTTATTGAATACACTTACCAACACAATTACGGCCAACCTGTCTAAAGCCTTCATTACAAGAGCATGTATAAGATCCAATTAAATTCTCACATGATCCATGTTCACAGGTTGTATTATATGCTGTACACTCATCAATGTCTAAAAATACAGGTATATGAAATAAAAAAACGATAATATAATATAATAATGTTGGTTTAAATGCAAAAAGAAAGAAAGTGTAGAGGGGGAAAAAGAGTTTAATATTACCTGTACATATTTCACCGTCACCAGTATATCCTGAACCACAAGCACAATCGTAAGACCGATAAGTATTGAAACATTGAGCTGATGGGTGACATCGATGCAAGCCTTGCAAACACTCATTTACATCTAAAGAAAACAATAAATAAATAATCAAATCATGATTTACCATAAATCTGGTAGTAAACAGACAAAATGTAGTTTTAAGGCCAATTTACACAGACAAGCGGTAACGGTAATATAAAGTATAGCATCTAATGTTATTCCTGTTGACCATTTATACACAACGCGGAGCGGACGGACGGTTTCCGCTCAGATTTTATGTGGTACATGCTATGCAGTTTTCCGCTTACCGTTACCGCTTGTCTGTGTAAATTGTCCTTTACTGTACAGTACAATGACTAACCAATATATTTTTAATTCAAAGACATAAAACAACAATTAAGTAACTTTCAGATAGGTCAGGTTTTTTTGATAATGTAAAGTGTATTTTTTTTTATTTATAACTTTCAATCTTTCATAATATATTACATGAACAAAAAAGAAAACAGACAAAAAAAAACATCAACAAAAGAAAACTTTTTCACTTAAAAAAATAATGTAAAATGTTTAAGATGAAAGAATAAATAGTGATTTAAAATAATTTCTGTTAGTCAGAAGATTTCACTCACCATGACAGGCCCTGTTATCAGCTGTGCTTTGTAGCCCTGATGGACATATACACTCATATGTACCTTCAAGATTGTGGCAGATAGAATCCTCACTGCATTGTGGATCATTTTCACATTCGTTAATATCTGTTCAATTGGATATTAAATAATAACATTAATTTTCAAAACAATAAAAACACTACACAAATATTTTAATTCCTCATAAGAATAGAAACAAGATTATTCATTAATGATAGATATGATGATATTATGGGTAGTCTAAAATTTCAAATGCTTAAACAGTTACGTTTATTTGCAAGATCTGAATACAGTACAGTATTTTATCACCATTCAAATTTTAATTAATAGCTTTAGTTTCTTACCTATGCAGTGTCCGGCAGCATTTTCTTGATATCCGGCCCCACATCGACATGTAAAGTTACCCATTGTATTAATACATTGTGATACATGTTCTGGGCAATCATCAATGTTCATGAGACACTCATTCTTATCTGTTTATACATATAAATGTAATAAATTAGTCTATACACATACAAAAAGTGGGCTTAAAACTGCATTTGTTAATAGGTTCTTTAAAAAAAACTAAAAAATGTATGTGTGTGTTAACAATGTTAAATTACTCATCTTAATAAGTCTTAATATCAAAAGAAAGCAAAGGGTACGAACCAACACAGTGGACACCATTGCCCTCAAACCCTTTGTTACATTGACAACCATAATTTCCATCTCCATTGATGCAAACAGCATTACTGCTACACCGGTTATCTCCAGTTGCACATTCATCAATGTCTAAAAATGGATAAAATATCTTACATAAACTTCTAAACCTTGCATTTATGGCATACTGTATATATATATATACAGGGCGTATCAATTTGATCTCTGGTGCGCGTGCGTACAACTGAGGACTAGTGCTGTTCCGCCGTACCACGCCGAGAGTGTTAAAGAGTCGCTATCCAATTGAGTTTGAACAATACCATGAAAGCCCCAGTGGTCTAATGGTTAGGACATCTGCATATCAAGCAGGCGGTCCGAGTTCGAGTCTCGGTTGGGGCGACTTTTTCTCATTCTCACAGATTTCCTCATCTTTATCGTTTCAAATTAATTAATTAAATTTCAGTATATCACCGGGCGGTTTCGAATTAATGTTCATTGCCTAATGTGTTTATATATAAAAAAGTATCTCTTCGGAGATCCCGCCTCGTGAATAAAAATACTGAAAGATGAGGGCGTATCAATTTGATCTCTGGTGCGCGTGCGTACAACTGAGGACTAGTGCTGTTCCGCCGTACCACGCCGAGAATGTTAAAGAGTCGCTATCCAATCGAGTTTGAACAATACCATGAAAGCCCCAGTGGTCTAATGGTTAGGACATCTGCATATCAAGCAGGCGGTCCGAGTTCGAGTCTCGGTTGGGGCGACTTTTTCTCATTCTCACAGATTTCCTCATCTTTATCGTTCCAAATTAATTAATTAAATTTCAGTATATCACCGGGCGGTTTAGAATTAATGTTCTTTGCCTGATTTGTTTATATATATATATATATATATATAAACAAATCAGGCAAAGAACATTAATTCTAAACCGCCCGGTGATATACTGAAATTTAATTAATTAATTTGAAACGATAAAGATGAGGAAATATATATATATATATATAAGTTACCGTAATGTAGGCAAGTTCATGCACACTTTATAATTATTATTCAAAGTCACCAAATAAAAAGAAATTTGAAACTTATGCTTACCAGTACAAATCTCACCATCACCATCATAGCCTGGATTACACACACACAGAAATGAGCCTGGAAGATTCATACAGGTGCTATACAAACCATGACATGTAGACTGGCCTTCAGTACATTCATCAATATCTAAATTGTCAAATGCAATACAACTGTTAAACTGCTGATCAAGACAAACAGTACAAAATGATGCTAATTAGCAAAATATCTAAAATTGTAATACATATTTTCGTTCAGGTTGTGTCAGTTTCTTTACCCTTCCTTTTGTGTTTCACCCTTTAGTTTGTTTGATGCTTACCCGTACAAATATGACCATTACCACTGTAGCCACTATTACATACACATGAATAACTTCCTTCATAGTTGGTACATTCAGCATTATCATGACATTGATTATCAACACATTCATCTACATCTGAGTATTCATAAATGAATAAAAAATACATCAACAGTGAATAAATTTCAAAATAACTGTGAAAAATTAACATAGATCATACATCCTCAGAATATTATGCATTACCTAAGATATCTTTAAATATGTTTACGATTTTTACCTGTACATTGTCTGCCGCTTCCATGAAAGCCGGCTTTGCATTCACATGAAAAACTTCCAATTTCATTAATACAATTTGCATCTTCATGGCAATTATGGCTACCAGTAGCGCATTCATTTACATCTGAAGCACAAAAAATAAATCCATTGTTAAATCAAATATAGTACCAATTCAAATTACTTAATTTTGCCTTTTTGGCATATGAATACGAGAATTAGTATCTAGAATTGCCAATTTTTTAAATATTTTCAAAATACACTATATGTAGTAAATTATAACACAATACCTTGGCAAGATCCTCCTACTCCACTGAAGTGGTCATGACATGTACATTCAAAATACCCTTCATTGTTAACACAATCTGAATTTTCTGGACAAAGATCTGGATTTTCTTCACATTCATTTATATCTATAACAAGCATAAAATCAAATGTTTATATTAAAACAATCATATTTAACACTACAAAGTCAAAATTGTAAAATTATACCACATTGAAAAAAATATATATGATCAATATATTAAATGTAATTAAATAACTCCATCTTTGCATTTTCAGTATTAAGAGATTAAAGTGAATAAGGGCTTGAAGTAAGATACCTGCACATTCACCACCATCAGTCATTGAATATCCTGGCTGACAGACACATACATGTTCACCACTTGTTTCATCACAGTAACTGGTTTCACTACAACTAACTGCATCAGGATTTTCACATGTGGACATCTCTGCAATAAATAAATGTTTAAAGTAAATTATTTTGGATGAAACTGATATTTGTTGATTATCATCATTGATATTCTTTTAAATATGCTGGTATCATAGAGATGCTTCTATTCAGTCTTTTCATTATGCATCATTTACTCTAAATGCCAAGGGAAAGAAATAAATAATTTAAAAAAAGACTAAGTATGAATTGATCAATTGATTGATGTGCATCATTCAGTCATGGCAACTTACTTGTACAATGATAGCCATCTCCTTCATAGCCATCATTACATGTACATGTATAGCCAGGTACGTCGTTGCTACAACTAGCCATTTCTGGACACAAATCAGTACCTAATCCACATTCATCAATGTCTAGTAAGAAAAAAAATGAACTTATGATAATCTTCAAATGTCAATAAACCTTAATTCAAAAGATTCTGGTTTCAGCTAATGAAACAATATACATCTATTTATTTAGTTCAGGTTATTTGTTTTTACAATTTTATTTTAAATAGACATATTTGCACTTATTAACCTGTACAGTTGAAACCACTGCCTTCAAATCCAGTTCTACATGAACACTCAAATCCGCCTTTGTTATTTCCACAAATTGCATTTACATCACATGGACCAAGTTCACATTCATCCACATCTAAAAAATGTTAAATATTAAATAGTAAACTAGAATTTAATTCGTCATGAATTATAGGTGATCATTGTGATAAAAGATAATAATTTTACAGAATTTAATTTTTAATAATCTGCGCAAACGCAACATGCACATACATTAAAATATGAGCGCAAAAAGTTGATGTATGCCATCCTAAGACCTGATGCATATAAGCTTAGTGCCGAATTGTGCCTATTATGTGTAATATATAGAATATATACAGTATACACAGTGTAGCATGGGTGAAATTACGGGACCCACATATGTCATAATTTTTTGATATCAAAATGAATCGGAAGATAATGATTTGAGAAATGAGAAATGGAATAGATAGATTTGAAAAAAAAATGATGTGTGTGACAAAGGTGTGGTTTTGGAAATTACTAAACAGCCCAATGCTGGCTATTCGAAAGCTGTATCAATGTAATTTGAGGCCAAAATTAAGTCTCTACAGTCGATTTAGTTGAATTATAGTATATTGAGAAAATGGGGTTGAGGATAAAATTTCGTACTTCAAGTCATTTTTTTTGTAAAAAGCTTTATTAGAGCAAATATAAATATGTACATTTTGAATAAGTCTGTAAAAATCAACTCTCTAGCATTAGTGGTTTTTGAGATATGGGAAGACTGTAATTTCACCCCCTTTATTTGCATATTTCTTTTAATTTGTACTACTAATTTGCATACTTTTGAGGTGTGTAACAAGGTGTGACTTTTAGAAATTACAAAACTGTCCTATGCTGGTTATTAGAAACCTGTTTTATGAGTCATATGAGGCTCAAACAAAGTTTCTACAGACAATTAAGTTACAATAAATATCGAGTAGAATTGAGTAGAGGGTCAAATGTCGTCATTTTTTTGTAAAATATTTCATTAGAGCGAATATATATAGGCAAATTACTGAAAAAATGACAATGCTGTGGGTATCAGTGGCTGGATCTCAATGGAGATACAAACAAAAAAAGCGAAAAGCTAAATCAAAACGATAAGTAAAACAGCCAGAAAAGTATATATCAATTTTAATAAATATAATATATATATATATAAAACTTTTTCTGACTAGTAGTTTTTGATATATGGTAATCCTGTAATTTCACCCTAATTTGCATATTTAAGCTAATTTGCATATCATCAGGATGAGTGACAGAGGTGTAATGCTCAAATGTTGATCTCCTCATCACATGTGACCATTTATTGTTTCACTCAAAATGCTAGATTGCCTAGCCTACATTGTATTATTCCAAACAATTTGAAAATATAGATACAGATCATACAGGCAAACAAATATTTACCGGTGCATTGAGATCCATTGTCTTCAAATCCATCCTCACAATTACAGTCATATCCTCCATCAGTGTTGGAACAATAAGAATTAGCGGGGCAGTCAGATCCACCTTCAAAACATTCATTGATATCTAATAAAAAATAAACAAATAAATAAAACTGTATTGCACTTAGTACTAATAAAGTCATATGTATAATTGTATCATGTAAATAACCAAAAGTTGAGATTGTTTACCGATGCAAGCTGTGCCATTGGCCTGTCCATCACCTTGGTAGCCACGAGGGCAAGTACAGACAACACCACCAACAATATTGTAACAGTCTGTACCTTCAACGCATATGGCCACTTCACCAGTACATTCATCAACATCTGAAAAGACGAAATAAAAAATCCATAAATTTCTAATAATATATTTGTTTTTACTCATAGAGGTTGGCACAAATAGAATGATACATCAAACAAGAGTAAGTAGTAGTTACCCTACCATTATTGAACAATTTGAAAAAGCTCTAAATATCTTACCATCATGACAACCATCTCCAGTGAAAGATGGACGGCATGGCCCACATTCATATCCACCTGCAGTGTTAGTGCAGCCAGTAGTGCTAGCACCACACACAGTGGCACCAGAATTACCTGAAGCACATTCATCAACATCTTTTGAAGAACAAACAAAAAGTAGTCACAAGAGTGATAAATGATAAATAATAGACTGGCACCATCTTATTACAGTATTAAAACTACATTCCTACTTATATAATATTTTGAAATTACACTTTGAAATTAAGCTGTCGATCAACATAAACATCACACTAAAGTATTGCTATCTTTACTGAACTTACAAATGGAGAATTTGTCTGGACCTGAGAGTGTACCAAAATAGTTATGTTATTTACCTTCACAGTAGGTTCCATTTCCAACATAACCAGTTGGGCATTCACAAATAAATCCACGTGCTGTATCAATACAATTTGCTCCCTCTGCACAATTATCCAAATTTTCAGCGCATTCATTAACAACTGTAAAAATCAAAACAAGTGACAATTTATATTTGAATTTTATTTTAAAGATACAAAATCCATACAGTAATAAATGTATGATGAAATAAAAACATTTAATTATAAGACTGAAAACATTGAAGGAAATATTTATTAAAATTGATGTAAACAATTACATTATTATATAATATCATTATGCAGTACCTCATTGGAATCTAACACAACATAGTCTAGAGGTATGGGGTCATGGAAGTATGGAGAATAAATAAATAAATTTATTGTAGAATTACATCTTAATACCAATTAGGAAATTTAGTAATGAATATAATTAACAAGAATATAAAAGAATATTGTTCAAGTAACAAATGCAAATTCTAATAACAACAAAGATATACATACCATTGCAGTTGTTACCATTGCCTGAGAATCCAGGGTAACAGACACATGAAACAGAGCCATCTTCACTTTCTAAACATTCTGCATTCTCATCGCAAGTTCCTTCACAAGGGTCAACACCTATTCATTAAAATCATTAAGAAAATCATTAAGAAACTCATTCAATTACAACCTTCTACCTAATTCCTGTTTCAGTATAATTGTCCCCAAACAAACATGAATCTTGTAGTTCTTCCATTTTGTAGTTTTAATAAAGTTAAATGTTTTCATTTATAAAAAGATATAATAAATGGTTAAATTCAACCAACAACAAATTGCCTGGCAGACTATTTCCCTCTTAAATTCACAGATTATTATGTGACATTAAAATGGAATATTCAACAAAAACATAAAAAAAACCTTTTTTTTTTCAGGGGGACAATACATCTTTAACATTTAATTAATCACAAGAAACATTAAAAGGGCAAATAATTAAATAAAGACCTCCAAATGTAAATTATTGTCATGGACAACCTGTAGGAGATCTAGAAGGGGTGCATCCTCTGCACATATCTCTATAATCTAAATCGCATCATCCCACCATTATGCTAAATATTATCTGGATCTCCATAGAAATTCATTATAATAATATAATAATAATTAAACAAAAAAACTCATCAGGGCTAAAAAATATACGTATAGATAGTAATCTAGAAAAAGAGAAATTAACTCTTCCCTGATAGTAAAAAAATAAATAATGCAAAATTGATGGAATGGAAGTGATTACAATACAAGGGCTCATGCAACCATGGTGTGTGTCATACTATCAGAATCAGTGAGCAATTCCTTTACTGTTACTTTTTGCTTTACTTTTGATATATTCTTTATGTTTACAAACTTTTAAAATAAGTGCTGTGAAATAAATTTATTGACAAAGAATAAAGTAGCTTTATATTTGACAATATGAGTTGACACTATGAATGATGATATCTTTGTTTATCTAGAAAGCTATACTGATTTCTACACATTAACTCAAATTTATTTTTCATATAACAAAATGAGTCAATGTTCTTTTACAATAAAGAATAAGTAATTTAATTATAAAAAAACAGATTATTTCTATAGAAATAAATCTAAAATATTCTTTCATTCAAGGGAATGTGCGAAACGCAACTGTAATCAACAACAAAAGTCAAATAATAGAAAGGAAATAAAATTAAGGAAAGGAAAAAAGGCCACTGGTTAAACATACCCCCATTGTCAACATCAGTGTTACCTGAAATAACAAAATATTTACTAGGAATTGTAATTTAACCTGATTAAATATAATATTATTATGAAATAATGAAAAGAGCAAAAAAATGAAATTATCAGTAGTGTTTTCAATTTTGTTTTCAATTTATTTCCACAATCTAACATGATAATACACAATAATAAACTAGTTTGTTAATACATAAAATTGCATAAAAATACAATTTCACAAATTGATAATTCTTCAGAAAAAATTGATTTTATAACATGAATTATAACATATATTGGTTTGAACATTTAAAACTTACGGTAGCATTGATATCCATTTCCAACATAGCCCTCAATACATTGACATGTATAGAATATTCCATGATCAATGCAGGTAGCATGCGGAGAGCATTCATTTGTTGAAGAATCAGCACATTCATCAATATCTAAAAAACAAACAAAATTTACATTTCCAATTTTTTCTGCATTACCAAATTTAGCCTATACAATTAAAAGTAGCGCTTCCAACTGTCCATTTATGACTAACTCAACTGTATTTTGTTCAAAAACATGCATTTGAAAATCAATCTCCTTATAAAACCAATCAAGTGTTTGTAAGTTGTTTAGTTTAACCAGTACTTTTGTAGACATTACAAAGTTAACAAAGTTATTTCATAGTTGAATACTGTATGATTAATTTGTATGAATAGCAAGAACGGCATTTAGATGTGTATGGATTTCATGTGCATTATTTAGATGTGTATATGATTAAAAAATGATCTAAACATACTTTCACATCCATTTCCAAGATCTTGGAATCCAGGTCTACATTCACATCTATATCCAAGAGGTTCATTAATGCATCGCATGTTCTCACCACATTCAGCAGTATCTGGCATGATACACTCATTCAAGTCTATATTATAAATATAATTATAAAGTATTAATGGTTCTCATCTGCTAGCGTTACATTAATGAGTTTTACATTTTTAATACTGTTTCTGTAATGACAAAACATTGTCTATACAAATGTAGATGTGATATATTTGTGTGTTTCAATAACAAATTTTGTTTGTTTTCTAATGGACTCTAAATATAATAATTAAATATGATAGAAAATGTATAACAACTGTTTTATCTTTTTAAAAGATTTGAAATTCTTAAGTTACTCAAAATGGAGTTAATGTGTTAATATACTTAGGTAAAAACAGAACCAACCAAATAAAATTTCTATTGGTAATAAAATATAGAGAATATTGTTACCATAGCAATGCACACCCGTGCCATATGAACCTGTTTGGCATTCACACAAATAAGAACCATCTTGATTGATACAATCTGCTAATTCGTGACAATTTGTATCTTCAGTTGCACATTCATCCATTTCTAAGTATTAACACACACACATTAACAACACATTCATTTAATTAAATATGTAAAAAAAATAATCATGAAAATAAATAACTTGAAAAAGGATGAATCATAAAAATTTATGAAAACTAAATCTCATCTGAAAATTGTCTTTATACATTCTTTACTCTCATACTGTTCTATAAATTATTGTTCTCGCCATGCAGTGTATTAAAACTCTGAATATGTTATAGCTGCAATACCTTGACATGTGCTATTGTCGACAGAGTTGTATCCAGTTTTACAAACACATTCTTTTGATCCTGGTGTATTTATACATTCTTCAAATTCATTACATGGGAATAAGTTTGCAGGTACTGCACATTCATCATTATCTACAGAATACATGAAATAAATCCTTTAATTGTTTGACAAATATTATAATCTGACTTCTGTTTCCACGATGCAACATTTTACAAACACATTATTTAAATTCAATTATTGTTATGATGGAAGAATTTACTAAAATGAAACACTGATTGTAACAACCAAAACTGTGATATCTCTGGAAGTAAACATGGTATCAAGATAATGTTTTTAATATTTTAAATCTTGGATTATGTAGTTTCAGTATTTGTGAAATTTTGAAAATTCCAACTTATGTCTGATTTCGATTGAGTGTGGCACATATTTTAACAGGTATTTCATTTTCACAAAAATATGTTTATGCTATAAAATATATGTATGTAACAACCAAAACTGTGATATCTCTGGAAGTAAACATGGTATCAAGATAATGGTTTTAACATTTTAAATCTTGGATTATGTAGTTTCAGTATTTGTGAAATTTTGAAAATTCCAACTTATGTTTGATTTCGATTGAGTGTGGCACATATTTGAACAGGTATTTCATTTTCAAAAAAATATGTTTATGCTATAAAATATATGTAAATAGAATAATATTAATAGAAATGAGTTGAATTATGATGTTGAAGAATAAAAGTTTGTTTGTATTTAGTTGAAAAATTAACTATGGATAAAAAAAAGATAAATACTGTAAACACAATATGTTTAACTGTAAACAAAAAAGTTATGTGTTGAGAGCTAATAATGAAAAAGAAAACAAGTATACATGATTAAAAACAAATGATAAAACATATATGTCAAAACAAAATTAATACAAGTATAAGAAAATATAAATGAAAAAATAGTGGATAATTAAAAACAAAATGTGTTTATAAGAAATTTTTAATAAGAAAGTATGTTAATGTATATTAGATATATGAAAATAAAAGTGGGATGAACCCACGTAAGACAAAAAAAAATATACCTGTACAGCTTTCATATCCATCACCTGTGAAACCTTCCATGCAGGAACATGTGTAGGAGCCATCTTCATCTTGACACAAAGAATTTTCTGCACAGGTATGTCCAAATGGATCATCACATTCATTATTATCTTTGAAAAAAAAAAGTTTCTATTACAAGTAATGTACCTTTTAGTGTGTTGGCCAAGTTTGGTTGTGGACAAAAATAAAATAATTTGGTTGATATATATATATATATATATATATATATATTTGCAAATTGGGAAGTCATCTTTAGGAAGAGTAGGGGGTTACCACAGTGTACTGTCCATTTCCAGCTCCTGACCATTCACCTAATCTGGATTTCTTTGAGAAACTGTATATCACCATCTTTTAATTCTAATATGAAAAAATCCAATTATCCACTAGTATATATTTTTCTGCTTTTACTTACTTTCACATATTTCACCATCACCAGAGTATCCTTGGTTACATGTACAGGTATAAACACCAAATGGATTACGTACACATGCAGCATTTTCACCACATCCACCTTCAATTAGGCAGCCTTGATTGGCTACAAATACAACATAAAATGTCAAACATTACATTTGTAGTTCTAAGTGATTAGTTGCTAGATTACATTATTGTTTCAAAAAATATATTCAGTATTTCTAATGATACTATTTAGTTAACCCAGCTACATCACTAATTTCACATCTCTCTTATGGAAAATTAACTCCTAACATCAACCTAGATTCAATCATTCTATGAATTCAAAGTAATTCTTACGATCACAAGCAAGTCCATTTTCTGAGAGATGATAGTCAGGATAGCATTGACACTGGTAACTTCCTTGTGTGTTAATACATACTGCTGTTTCAGGACACAAATTAGACTTTAAGTCACATTCATTTAAGTCTAAAAAATAAAATTAAAGAAGAATGCAATGTTACTTTGATATAAAATGTTTTGTTTAAACCTATGTATTACAACTTCATAATGGTTTAAAATGTTATTAATCTACAAAAACTATTTACCTTCACATAAAATCCCATTACCAGTGTAGCCTAGTTTACAGACACAAGAGTGATCACCATCAAAATTATAGCACAGTGCATGTTCATGGCAGGTATTGAGACGAGTGTCATCACATTCATCAATGTCTATGCACTCATTTCCGCTACCTTCATAACCATTCTCACATTGACAGCTATAACTGCCTGGTGAATTCATACATAATGAATTATCCGAGCAGTTTCCATTGCCAATGTCCATACATTCATCAATATCTAAAATAATAAAAATTATTATTTGTAGTAATAATTAAGAAATACTAAAAGGTTTATTTAAACTGTATGATTGTCTAAGGGTACATAATCTTACCACTGCAGTGTTCAAAACCATTGCCAGCATATCCAGATGAACATCTGCATGTATAGCCACCTTCAACATTTATACACTCTGCATATCGGTGACACTCTATGTCTTGCTCAATACATTCATTGATATCTGACATAAATGATGTAAAATATTGTACAATTAAAAGTCATGTAGTTTTTCACAGAATGGTATTGTAAATGTTGATCAAATAAAATACATAATTACTGGTCATATACAACATTTACTAGCTTCACTGTGCCTTATAATACATATTCAAAAACAAGCAAATTTTGATAGCATTAACTAAAAACAAAACTCATTTTAAATCTAATACCTATAAATAAAATATGTTATTTAGGCTCACACTATCATGACATTATTTAATATGTGATATAATCATAATGGCTTGCCTCACTGTCTTTGGACTTGATGTTATGTCATATATTAGCTTCAGAAAATAATAATATATATATATATATATATATAATAATAACAACCTTACCAGAACAGAAAGCACCATCTCCAACTAAACCTTCTTCACAAACACATTGGTAACTTCCCTGAGTATTGGTGCAGTTAGCTCTTTCATCACAATCATGAGCACCAGTTTCACATTCATCTAAGTCTGTAAAGTACAAGTACCATGTAAATGAGCATTTCACAAATTTTCATTTTGCAGGTTGAATTTACTCAAAATTTTGTATTTTGTGGCATGAAAATGGGTTGCGCATGACAACAAGAAACTACTTTTTTTAAAACTTGACCTAAAATTTCACAGCACACATTACTTCTGAAATTGTAGGCGTGCATATCAATGGCATTTGTTGTGTTTACTAACATTTTGGATCAAATTATTGGCATGTGCCACACATCTCTGACCACAATTCGTTAACAGCAAACACAATTCATCACCTCGACACTTCATTGTCTGTTGTAAGCTACATATTGTTTTAAATAAAAGCATATTTTGTTAAATTTCTGAAGCTGCCTTGCTGCCCTTCAAAAATGTTTACAGAGCATCGGTTTAAATCACTTACAGTAAGGTTTCAATTATTCGTTTAATTAAGTTATAATGAAGAGAGACGAGTATATTCCTACCTATGCATATTCTTGATTCGTCTTGATAATATCCGTCATGACATCTACAACTGGCAGTTTCCCCTACAGCAACACAAAGACCGTTTGAGCCACAGATGTCCTGTTCACCACTGCACTCAGTCTCAGCTGCAGTAACATAAAAACGTTTATAGTGACCATAAAGAAATATGTATAAATCATTTGCATTTGTATCAACTGTATATAAAAACATACATTATTATGCATTCCTAATTCAATTTCAAATTATTTTTGCTTAAAATTTAACCCCTTCCTAATAAAATTTTATTTAGTATGATCTTTTGGAATAAAAAAAATGTTTTAATGCTTTCTTTAATTTTTAATAATGTAGTATACACCATATTTATCTGTATAGAATATTTTGTATCCAAGATATGTTAAAGACTCAATGTTCTATAACAATTTTTTAAAACCCATACATACACAAATCAGTTTCTGATCGTCTTTGCAATTAAAAAAAAAAATTAATTTAGAATAAAACTGGGAATACATTGATGATTCTGGTACAGTACTTAAAAAGTAAACAAACTTTACCAGCACAAGTGAATCCATCACCAATATAACCACCTCTGCATGTACAAGTGTATGAACCAACAGTATTAGTACATTCTGCATTGACATCACAATCATCTGTGTCTCGTTGACATTCATTTACATCTACATTATAAAACAAAATCATTAAAATGCTGATTAAATTTTGGTGAGGCTGAATTGATCATTCATTTTAGATTTTAAAGACTATTTTGAAAAGAATACAAATACCAATCAATTGGTAACATTCAATAAGACAATATAATTTTAGATATAAATAGTTTTATGCATTGTGCAATTAATGCAATTAGATGAACTCCGATGGTCTGTTTTTAATGATTTTTACAGACCTTTACATCGCATTCCATTGCCCTCATAACCCGTCTCACAAACGCAGGTAAAGCTTCCAGCCTGGTTCTGACAATATGCCCGTCTATGGCATGGACGTTGCAAACATTCATTCTCATCTACATAATAAAAGATAATTTGTCAAGTAATAGAACAATGCAATTATTGCAAATGTATAAACATTAAATGTGAGAAATCGAGGCGAAGGAAAAGTCATTATAACTGTGACTTGAAATCAGACGGTCTACTTGATATATATTATATAATTCTAAAAAAACGATTAAACATAAATACATTGAAATGTTTTACCTTCACAAAAAGTTCCATTGCCTTCAAATCCATGTCTGCAATAACAACTTTGTACACCATTTTCCTCAACACAGATTGACTCTTCATGACAATATTCTGGTCGTTCACTGCAAGTATCTTCCTCTGAAAACATTTAACAATTTTGATTTCACATTATAATGTAATTTATGCATTTATAAGCTTTCTTTGCTTCTAACCTGTCAGTCCCTAATCATTTAGCATAAAACCATATTTTTTCAATTTCAAGGATATAATTAAAGTTGAAAGAGTGCAGAATAAAGACATTTTGTTCCACCTGCCAAACTTAGTGCAAGATCTTTAAGATCTAATAGTACTGAAATGCTTACAGTAGGTCTTAATAAAGAGGTCTGCTATATCTTTTATACTGTTAAACTTCTCAATAATGATGTTTAATGTATTTTTCACACGTGAAATCTGTATTTTAGTTTCCATCCATAATAACTTTATTACATTTTTGATATAATACATAGCTTCATTCGTTTTTAGCTAGTATCTTTAATCTATGTTTTACACCGCAAAAAAAAGTATTACCTACAAACCATGTATTAAAATGAAGCTAAACTAAGACTAGACTTGCCTGTGCAGTTGTATCCATTACCATTGGCACCGTCAACACAAGAGCATTCATATGTACCAGGGTAATTAGTACACTGACCCAAGTGAGAATGACAATTGTCTGTTCCCCATGAACACTCATCTACATCTAAAGAAATTAAAAAATAAATAATAAAATTATCGTTTAATTGTATCTATAATTATTTTAGATTAGCAGTCACATAATTGATTGATGAGATGAATGTACAAAATATTATCAAATATTTATGTGGCACATATGATCTATGTTTTTTACATAATAATCTTACCAACACAAACACCAGAAACTAATTTGACAAAACCATCCATGCATGGACAACGGAAGCTTCCTCTTGTGTTTTTGCATACAGCATTTTCTGTGCAATTTGCAATACCAGTTTCACACTCATTTGTATCTAAAATTAGTGTAAAAATACTCAAATTATTATTTAATAACAGATTGAATTCATTTATAAATGAATAAAAGGTGTAAATATTTAACATTGAAACAGTATAGCATGTCTTCTATGATTCTTTTGCTATTGGCATTCTATATGTTTTACATTTTATTTTATGTTTACTCAGAAATTGTCAACATAAAAACAAATTAGATACTAAACATTTGCTCAAAAGTGTGAGAGTGATGACATACCATTGCAGAATGTGATTCCATCACCAATATATCCTTCAATGCATTGACAGGTGTAGTTTAGACCATCTTCTGTTATGCATTCTACATGCGGGCTAACAAGACAATCATTTTGACCCGAGGTACATGGGTCTGACACTGGAAAAAAATAAAAAATATAACTGTTTTTTTTATAAATGTTTAATTTTATATTTATCATGAATTTTATCTCTTATGAAACTGATATGTAATTTGATGTCACAATAGCCCTTTTCTCACAAGCGTGCCGGCTGATGCCGGTATAGATATCTCCTACATCGTTACTGTCTTATATCTATTCGAATAGGACTATTGTGGCAGGACTATAACCAGTATATCGACTTCCAATCATATTTTCAACAATGTTCTCGTCTCAAATTAGTCTGAGCAATTCCCCATTTTTTGCTCGTTCTCTGAAAACATTCGCAGAGAAAAAACATATTGTAAACATTTTCTTGACTGCACAAGACGTAAAAACAGACATGGGGATGTAGCCGCTTTCCTTCTCACAGGCCGTCTCGCATTGCAGGGAATATTCCAACTAATAAGGTCTGGTTGATGCCGGCACGGTGCAGGCTCTACCCGTTCTAATGGAAAACCAAACCGGTATGGTAATATAATATTCCAATATATTTTCTGCACACAGGGTGAGAAAAGGGCTAATGTGATAATGTGTTTTTCTATAAAGAGCCTCAGCTGTATTGCTGTATTATAGTGCATCATTTAGAGTAACCCAAGGGAAATAAAGTTGAATAAATACATAAAAGAAATTTCTTTCTACTTTGTATAGTGATGACCTAATAACCCTTACATTTGGAAATGACATCACATAAAAAAAAGTTATCTATAAATGTTAATTTTGTATACATTTATTAATAAATGCTATGTTGATTACATACAGATACATGTTTGGTATCCATCTCCAATATAACCTGGTGGACATGCACAAAAAAAACTTCCCATTGTGTTGTTACACTCAGCTTCTGGATGGCAACGTCCAATCTCACATTCATTGATATCTATTTGAAGAAAATATTGTTTAATTTAACCACCAAAAACAAAAGAAAAAAAAGAGTATATAATATATATCTTTATTGAAGCAGACATTGTCATACAAGAGTGTGTTTGATAAGAAGCTGTATAATCAGGCCCTTAGAAATGTATGACACAATAAAGATAAAAAGAAATCAGTCTGACAGCCCATGGATTAAGGAATAGAAGGATATGCATCGACGGTGACATCAAACGATTTTCCAACGCGTTGCCTATACTAAGGCACTGCTGCCAATCAAACAAACACGCTCATTGAACTCTGTGTCTCTAACCACGGCCCTCTATAGAACGATGCAAATCAACTGTTACATTTTTTTAGAACAAAACGTAGCCATGTAGAAATCGTATGCGCAGTCTGATTGTTCTATTGACATGTCTGCGTCGATGATTAATTGACAAAAACAATAATTTTAATTTCATCACAATCGGACTACGAAAAGTTCACTTTTTTACGACCGTTAATTTCAAGTAGTTGGTAATATTAATAAAATATGCAATTTTTATATTTGAATTATCATATTGGCCTGCAACCTCCTGTCATTAAAAATTGTGTTAATCTATATAGAATATTAAATTGTGCATTTGACCATGTATTTTGTTACCGTGTGTTGTGGTTTGCAGTGCAACAAATGTGTTTTTAATATATGGCTAAGCAGTGGTTTCTTCATAAATTTCCTTAATTATCGATGTGATTATATTTCAATTGTAGTAATTGGCTAGTGGTTATGTCATCCACATGATATCCAATCACCGGGCCTAAGCGAATGAAAACTGTGATCCTAGCGTTCGTTTTGAAAAGTAGACGCAAGGTAAACTTAACCATAAACAAACGAAGCATGGATTAATGAATAAAAGTACCTTGTCCATTATTATTATTCCCACAAGAAGTAGACAACGGTGAGTATATAGATCATGATTACATGTTGTAGCTACTACACTTAAGATTAGCCTACCAAAAGGCCTACCTAGGCCTATATCAATGTCGGCAAATCATAGGGTTTACTAGTAAGCCTAGAAGGCCTGAACCTAATTTCCTTGCTGATTTTGTAATTTTACATGTAGGCTGAGACAACAACTAGTTGTAGATGTAGGGTTACTACAGGTCATAAAATGCTACTTTAAGGTCATAAAAACATTAGCGTAGATTAATCGCGGCAGATTTCGAACATTTTGGCAAAATTAATGTTAAACCCAAAGGGTACTGCAATTTACACACAATTTGTATTTAATCTTGTAATTAAATTTATTAATAATCTTGTAATATTTCTGGGAGATCGTTTAATTCGAATAAGAAAAGTTATAATTAAATTTGTCGCATAAAGTTTTGTTCGTCGCCATAGCATCTAGCGCTAAAAATATGCAATATTATTTATGCCACCAAGGTTATAAAGGTTGTTGTGCATGTGCAGTAAACAATATATTAGACACACGACCGTTTCGTTGTTAACGACGGTTAATTAAACTGTGTTTATTTTGTAATGTTGTGGGCTCTGTTGGTTAGAGTCATGGAAGCTTTGATCTCAAACTGATGCATATCCTTCTATTCCTTAATCCATGGACAGCCCAGTTGAAAAATTTGTCAAATTACTGTTTTGATCTGTTCTGACCACAGAAAATAAATGTTTAATGCTTACCTTCACAGTAAGATCCATCACCTTCATATCCCTCACGGCATGTGCACAGATGACTTCCATCAATGTTAAGGCATTTAGCATGACTATCACATTGATGAGTACCAGAAACACATTCATCAATCTCTGCAAGAGAACATACTTAATAATTATAACTTATTCAACATTGATTCTAACAAGAAATTCCAAAAAGTGTATATAAATGATAAAAGCAATATAGACAATAAACCACCCAGTAACGTTCATTTTGTAGTTTTTCTCTGGTAAAGAAACTTTAAAAATAGTAAATTTTAAAATAGTTGCTCTTCTTACACACTTATCTGTAAGAATGTAATGCTTTATTGTATTCAGGCATGTATCAAACAGCTTCTGTCTATAAGGCACAATTCTTGATCTGACAAAATCATTGTCATTAAAAGATACCAAAGTGGAGAGATATTAACAAATTTAGTGCAGAAAAACATTTATATACAGTAATAAATGATTCACTATTAACCTGTACATGAGCGAAGTCCATCACCAGAATATCCCTCTCTACACTGACATCTGTAAGATCCTGGTGTGTTGACACACTCACTGTTCATTGTACACTGAGCAATTCCATTGGTACATTCATTGGTGTCTATGTAAAGGCAGATTTTATTCAAATTATAATTATTATTTACAATTTCTCAAGTTTCATAATTCTGAAGAACAATTTTTTTAATTATTAGATTATGTTGACAATAAAATTAACTGTACCTTCACATGTAACTCCATCCCCATTGAATCCTATTAGACATGTACATTCATAAGATCCATGTATATTGTGACAATTTGCATTAGAGCTACAGTTGTTTCCGCCTCGTAATAAACATTCATTTGTATCTGCACAAAATAATAAAATATATAAGTTGTAAAAGTTTGATCTATGAAATAAATAAAATAAGGAGGTAGACTACTTTAGTACAGAATAGCAAATTTTAGTATTTAGTGCGGTACTTTCCCTATGATACATTAAAATTACTATTTTACTTTTCCTGAAGTGTACAAACATTGCTAAAAATATTTGTACATAGGATAAATTATGGAAAGTCCACAGTGCAACACCGATCACAATCATTGTATATAAACCAACAAAAAGAGTACATTAACTCCATTGGAAAATATCGAAAACATTATCTGGAAAATGTGTACACATACTTTTGCATGGTAGAATTTATGGTATGCCTACTTACCATGACATTCACGCCCATTACCAGAGAAGCCTTCAGGACACGCACAAGTAAAAGATCCAACAGTGTTCTCACAGAGAGCAATTGCTGAACATTCATGTAAACCTGTACTGCATTCATCAATATCTTGAATAAATAATAAATTAATAAAATAATAAATTGTTAATTTTATTTACATTATTGGAACACCAGATATTGTAATAATAGATTAAGCACCTTTTTTTTAAATGCATTTTACGCATTATATCTAAAGTTTGTATTTTCAAAAACATTTGAAGAGAGTTCACACATACCTCTACATTCAGTGCAATGACCAGAATATCCTGGGCCACATTGACATTTGAATCCATATTTGGTGTTAACACAATCAGCATAATTCCCACAGTTGTCTGCTCCCATTTCACATTCATCAATTGCTGAAATGATGCATTTTTGTTAATGCATCTTGATAATTTCTTTTATATGGTATGTTAAGTTACAGCTACTCATTGAATATTTATTTTGAGATTAAAGTTCAATTTTGCTAAAATGTTATGTGCCATAAAATGTATTTTCTATAGTATTAAAAATAAAATATATTCAATGAAATGTATAGAAATCTATTCAAATAGTCCTAAAGTCTGATAGAAACTTGTTGACATACTTTGACAATATCTTCCATCTCCACTGTAGCCAGAGAAGCATTCACACACATATGAACCATCAGTGTTGTAACAAAATGCATTGTGATCACAAGCATCTGTTCCCTCACTACATTCGTTAATATCTGTAGATTGTAATATTAACATAATTATTAATCACAAATAATCAAAATCATATCCAATAAAGTGTAAGGAGTTTCAATAGTGAAAAGTAGTAGCAAATAGTAGCAAACTCTTACCATCACAATTTCCAGCATTTCCATTGCCAGTATAACCATCTTGACAGATGCATGTATAGTTACCGACAGAATCAACACATAGTGCATTTATATCACATCTGTTTTCTTGACGTAAACATTCATTTACATCTGAAAAAATAATGAAAACTGTTATTACAAGTTTCTATAAAGCATTTTAACACAAAATACAAAATCAGGAATATATCAGTAGATGCTAAAAAGATGATAATTACTATTTAAATTTAAAAAATGTATCTACTTAATTAAATGTTTATAATATTAATAAAAATACTGGATACATGTTTTTGATAAAATTTGTACTTACTCTCACAGGTTCTTCCATCACCAGTGAAACCATTTTGACAACTACATTCATATGTTCCATCAAGGTTAGTACATATTGCATGCTCATCACATACATTGCTTTCATCACTACATTCATCAATGTCTTTAAACATAATGAAAAACATTTGTTAAACATATAGAAACATTAATTTAAACAACATAATTAATGAACAATTGTTTAAAGCAAACATAAACAAAGTGAATGTTGTATTGATTACAATATCCACTTTAAGATACTTTTAAACTATATTTAAACTTTGTTAGCAATACGTCAATGTTTTTTTCTCACACAAATAAATAAGGTATACTTTAAAATCCCTAATGTGATGGGAAACTTACCATTACAGACATCAAGCTCTTCATCGCGCTGATATCCTTCAAGACATTCACATATGTAAGAGCCAGCAGTGTTGTTACAAACACGATCCCTGTCGCATTCTGCGATGCCAATTGAACATTCATCAATGTCTTAAAATAGAAACATTTATTTTTAAAACCTTGAAATATGGTAACATGAAAATCTATACTTATTTGTTTGCTTTTCATATTCAAATACTTGTAATTATTTGTTTAGTGCATTTACTTGCTTACAATAACAATAATATTTATTTGGCATGTTATCATCAAACACAATGTTGCCAGGAGCAAGCAATATGCATACACCTGAACAGATTTAACTTCTCTTACTCCAACGTTAACACAACAACCATTTATAAACAAAGTTAGCAAATTAGGTAAAATGACATAAAAACACGAACTAGATATACAAAAGAATATGAATGTAAATATTAAAAAACATCAGTACTTTGAGCTTTAAAGTTGCAATTTTTAATATAATTTTACCATACCTGTAGTCTAGGGAAAATTACAAAAGAGGAGTTTAGAAAAGTGTTGGATTTTGCCTTCCCAATGAATTAATCATCCTTCACACCTTTCACTTAATTGCACATATTCATTAAAAGAGTACAGTAGACATGAATTATTTTAAAACCTAAAGTCAGTCTATTTACTTTAAAAATATCTTCTATCCTTAAAATAATTAAGGTCTTTAATATATATGAATATGAAATATCCCAATTCCTTTATTTTCTAGTAGCCTTTTTCTGAATTTTCTCAAGTCTAGCAATATTACAATTTTCATTTTGTGTCCACATACAACAATATGTTATAATGCTCAGCCGCTTGACTAAAGGCTTATTTTATCTTCAATATCAGTTGAAATAGCAATAGCTTAATTCATTATTTTCTTATTACTTTATTTAATGCAAATACTCACCAACATATGTGCGCATAGTCTCATTTCTTGTCCAACCACTTTCAGAGCATTCAAATGTTCCATTTCTATTTGTGCATGGTAAGAAGTCACATCCCCAGTGTTCAGTATCATCACACTCATCAATATCTATATATATATAAAGAAAAACAAGTGATCAACAACTAAAAGGTACCTGATATATCCTGGAAATATGAAAGTAATTATAGTATGAAATAGAACAACGCTTGGATTAAACACATCCCTCTATGAAACGCCTAAGGAAATTTACTTATGTATTACAAATTTCTATTTGTAGTAAAACATATTGACTGCCATGATATAAGCATTCTGATACAATTTATATTGCATTTTATCACTTCTGGATATTAAATTTTGTCATATCGAGGAGGAGAATATATGTTACCATTTTAAGCTCTGTCTACAATATCAAACTTGATGTGACAAAAAATGTGATGTGCCATTAAATGAACTTGATGATGTCATATCACTGCCATATTTAAGCATATTTGGGCACATCACACTTTTTTTTTGTCAAACTAGTAGACAGAGATTAACACCCCAAAAAATAAATGCATTCCTCAAATAAACAACCCCCTAAAAACCCTTCTGAAAAATCGCCTGGGAATTATTTTGAATAAATATGGTAAGTATGTAACAAAGAATAAAATATTTACCAATGCATATCTTTTCATCTACAGTAACAGAGGTACCACCTTCGCTACCTAAACCATTATCTTCAACTCCTTCAGAAATAACAGGATGTCTATATCCATCAAAACAATCACATGTATAGCTTCCTTCCAAATTCACACACACAGAACGGGTGTCACTGCAAGCATTTTCTCCAGCACATTCATCAATATCTATAATTTAAAAAACAATGATGTTTGGATTTAACACATATGAATGACATTTCAGTGCTTTATATAATTGAATAGGTTTCTAAGTCAAATTATTAATTTAAAAAATGAAGTAATTTCATCTATTTATGAAAAAAGTTTGTATATATATTTTTATTTCAAGAACAATACATTATTCAATATATAAAAACAAATGTGTTGATGTACCTTGACAGCCTTCTGCTCCACTTTCTATATAACCTTCTAGGCATGGACACATGTAGTCACCATCAATGTTAAAGCATTCAGTGTTATCACCACAGTCATATGTACCAAGTGTGCATTCATCATTATCTGTAATAAAAATAAAAACAATATTGTTATTCTTTATAGATCTGCACATGCAACATTTATACATATATTGTATTCATATAGAGTAGGAAGTTATTAAAAGTATAAGATAATTAACCTGCACAAGTTTGTCCATCGCCTGAGTAACCTAGGTAACAAGCACACACATAACTGCCAAGTGTGTTAGTGCAGTTGGCATTTCCATGACAGGCATCATCTAAAACAGCACATTCATCAATATCTGCATAAAACAATACAATGTTATTGTGAACTACCTGTCGTATGATTATATTTTGGAAATTTAATTCCAGCACATTTCTAATAATGTTTATATTTGAAACCATTCAATCATCATGTAAATCTTCAGTAGACAGTTCTATACAATAAAGTTTCATTCATATGTCTGATCAATCACTAGTGAGATTGTGTTATGATGAATAAAACAAACTGCATTAACGACCACTCTCAATGTGAATAGAAGTGTAACTAATATGACAAAATAAAGGCCCAACATCTTGATAGGACTGCTGATTTAAATTCTACTAACAATGTTGCCTCACTTCTAATTTACAAACCCATTATTTTGTATTTCTTCGGATATAAATGCATGAAAGTTTACAGTTTTAGCTCTTGGTTCTGTCTTTATATATTTTTTACATTGCATATGAAAAGATTCAGAACACCCACCCAATGTAATGTTCATCCATGTGAGTTGTAGGCTTACTTGATATATAGTTTAAAAAATACACCAGTACAACAACACTACTAAAGCAGCAAATAGTATCAAATTATTTTTAATTTACCTAGATTGGCTCCTATGTATTAATATTTATGCATATATTCATGCTATAATTTGACCACAGAGGTTTGCTTGTATCTTGAGATTTTCTTGACAGATTGGCTCAGTACCTTACAAAAACAGATAATAAATTATAGAAATAGATAATACACACCTCGACAGATTCGTCCATTGCCTTCGTAGCCATCCAGACATGTGCATGTATATGCACCAATAGAATTGGTACAGTTTGCATTCATATCACAGAGATTTTCTCCCTCACATTCATTGATATCTAGTTGAGAAGCAAAAAAGAAACGATAAGTTACCTTATGATAGGTTGTGAGAAACATAAACTTCTAATTTAAAATATAAACCGATATAAACAAAAATGATTTTATTCTCTTTATTTTCTCTTTTATTAACATATTTTTCTTTTTGTACTTGTTACATTATCGTATTGAGTTTGTAGGAATAAATTGTCTTGTATTAAACAAGTCCATAGGTGTTGCTGTTTTATCATATGATTCTACCTATATATTATATTAGTACTTACCTTCACATGTGATACCATCTCCATCATAGCCTTTATTACAAATACAAGTAAAGCTTCCTTCAGTGTTGTTACATGATGCAGCTAAATTACAGTTACTTGTACCACGCTCACATTCATTGAGATCTATAAAACATAATTTTAATACAATCAACAATTCATAATTTCTATTTGAATGTGAACAATAAAGTAAGTCATATAATAGTCAAAATATATTGTCATTTTTCATAATCATCATATGATGTATGCCACAAAATTACAAGTTTAGTTTAAATATTTTAGATTAAAATCGTGATTCTCTTTTTAAATGCCAACAATTGCAACCAAAATGCAAAAGTCATCATTTTCTGAACCATCTTTTTTTGCCATTTTCAGTTTGATTGGAGAACTGGTATGCCTCGCCCACATGTTGTAGGCCTAGGAATCCTATTTAGTATCTAGTAAACTGTTTTGAAAAATAAGAAAAATAGAAATTTCCAAATAAACAGAAAAGCCATAGAAAATATTTATTTGGTATATTTACTGTAGGCCAGTACTATTATTATTATTAGACTGTCTTTGATTGGGTGTCTTGTAACCTTTCTTGAGAGTTTTTAATGTAATTTTACTCTTTCTTGATACCTCTATTAATCGTGCAATAAGTCAGTTGGTGTCTAGTGAAAATCACAGGTTGTTTTAGTAAAATGTACAGCCAAAATTAAACCAAATACACTATTGAAAAATGTTCTTACCCTCACAAACTTGACCATCACCAGTGAAGCCCTTAGTACATGTACAGACGAATCCACCTTGAAGGTTCTGACAGTCTGTGTTTACTTGGCAATTGGACAAACCATCTGCGCACTCATTTATATCTAAAATACAGTTAATAAAAAGAAACTATAAATAATGGGCAAAATGAGACACAGTCATAGTTCATCACCTTATAGATCTGTTTGATGAAGCACACCGTTTTTATTTAAATAGAGAATGTACTCTACAATCAGAACCAAAACGTATTTGATTTTACTGTGATGATGCAAAAACTTAAAGAATCACAGAATCAGAGTATCAGAAAAGTATTGATTGCTGACAATTTAAATTTCAAAATTTCAGTAGAAATCAACATTCTACTAACCAAGAAGCATTGATTGATGCCCTTGCAAGAAATGATATATTAAAATAGGAAGATACAATATTAAAGTAGAATATTCTAATATTCTCCTTTGTTTGCTTAAGGGTACTTGTCTGAAATTGTGGCTAATGTCATTTTGCCAAGGAAGTAAAACAAATAGGCTGATAATATATACCATCACAGGCACCGGATTCATTATTTGCTGTGTAACCTTCAATACAGTTACAATAAAAGCTTGTTGTAGTATCAAAGCACTGTTGATGTTCAGTACAATTGTGAGATCCTTCTACACATTCATCGATAGCTAATAAAATTAAATAAAACTATAGTTTAATTTAGATCATTGTGATAAAAGATCATTTTACCGACATATTTTTAAAAATACATTAAAATATGAGCACAAAACGTTGACGCATGCCATCCTATGACCTTATGCATATACGCTTATAGCGAATTATATAGTATATACTGTATATCTATGTGGTGAAATTGCATGACCCACATATGTTCTATTTTTTTGGTATTATGAAAATTTGGAAAGTGATGATTTGAGCAAAAAAAAAAAAAAATATTTGGATAAAAAAATTGTACACGTAGGAGCGTGGTGCACGTTCTTGTATAACTTTGACAAAAGAGATAAAAAAAAACTTTATAAATTAAACTGAATAACGTCACAACATCTGACTCATATCTGTAAGAAATTCAGTATATTGAATTTATATATATATATATATACGTGACCCATGTTATTCACATTTTTAGGTATGATGATGTCATCAAAATTAACATGGTGGGAATTTATGAGAAAGATAATTGGTTGAGCAAGCACATATTAAAATTTGAGATTTTAGGTAGCCATATGATGACGTTATAATATTTTCGACATCAAATGTGTACAGTACATGAATTCATATCTACAGCCTTGGTACACTATCAAACTTTGTGACAAAAAAAATGTGATGTGCCCATATATGGACATGGTAATGTCAAATCAATACCATATTTGACAATATCACTACCATATTTGGGCACATCACACTTTTTTGTAAAACTTGTTTGATAGTGTAGACAGAACTTAAAACTCATTTGATTCCATAAAAAGTAAAAAAAATGGGGATCATCTTCCATTTTGAAGATTTATTTTTATTTTTAAAAGGCTTTTCCAGCACTTTTGTGCAATTAATGTGCGCATTTTGTCATTTTAAAATCTGGTGAATGTTGAGTAGATTTGTACAAAAAAGTCATATTTTTATGTTTCCAAAGTATTGCACATACAAAAACTTGTTTTTATGCAGTAATTTATTTAAACAAGCAAATCATGCTCTAAATTAATCAAAACATAATTTTAGGCATTTAAATTTGACCTGAAGTTTATGTATAGTGAATTTGATTGATATGTGATGGTGAGTTATGGACATATGATTGATAATTTGATTTCAGAAAATGGCGTATAAATGACATCACGGATGAGTGATCACACTGAAAGCTTATTACAAGTAAATTAAATTATTTGAAAGATATTGTGGAATTTTAATGATCATTGACATTTAACTTTTTAAGATAATAGTTATATAAAATCTCTACAGAGAGAAATAAACAATAATAATAATAATATTGATTTAAACTTGAGTGTTTGTTTTGTATTTTGTTATTTACCCAATTGAATTAAATATGTTTAAAAAATAGGTTATATTTACATTCACAATCAGTGCCAGTTTGACTTTCTCTATGACCTTCAAGGCAATGACAATTAAATCCACCTTCTGTGTCTTCACATTCTTGTCTTTCAGTGCATGAGTGCGTACCATCATCACATTCATTGATGTCTATAAAATACAAGATCCAATTAAACAATATTCTATATCCCTAAATAAGCTAATAAATATTATATTACACCTAAATAAATTGTCATTTGATTGGACGATTGTGGGTCACATGGCGTTCAATAATACGCACTATTAAACGATCGTTTAATAGTACTTTTTTTCATAGTACTTTTTTTCGTATGGAAAATGGCTAGCTGACCGGCGGGCGGCCGCATATGGTATTTTTATTTCCTTTTATCGTTATAGCATTGGAGAAAAAATCTGTTCGCGTTTGGAAAATTGTTTTTTATACTATTGCTTTTGAAATACAACAGCGCCACCTATTTTGTACTTTGGTTGCAAATGTTATTGTTATGACTGGTTTCGCGATGGAAGTACATTTTTGAAGAGATATATATGTACTACTGTACATCTAAATTAACTTTAGATCGATTTTGATTAATTAATGGAAACATCTCTATAAGACGTCGAATTGTCGGAAATTTTTTTATCCTAGATGAGTTCCAGTTGCCTGTCGAAGTTTCGTATTGCTGTCTTCAGCCTAGGCCTATAGGCTATATATGCATAGTTTAAATAGTTTAGATGATTAATTTCTTCAAGCAAGTTCCGTGGCGCAGCAATGAAGCGTTGTCTTGTGATCGAGTGACAATTTCATCACGAGTTCAAGACCCAGTAGATGACTTTTGTTTATTTATCGGCAAACGCGAGTGTTGCCACACGAAAATTACACAGTCAATATCATCGTACTCGAGAATTTGCTGGATTTTATATGTTTAATGACAGGGGACACGATAATTACCCGAAAATTACTCAGTCAATATCATCATACTCGAGGATATATACGATTTATGATCCTCGCAGCGGTAGTCATGTGACGCAGTTTCAACCAATCATGTTCACGTATTTACATAGGCTATGTAATATAATTATCAAAAACCAAATGTTACTGTTTTAATCAATGTGATGTGAATCAAATGTAGGCCTTGGCTTGGCCTACCTTTTATTTGATTCAAATGACAGAAATCTCTTTAGATGTTATATAAAACAAATAATGAATGTTTTAAATTTGTGTAATGGCACAAATAATGGAATTTGGTGAATGATGAAAGATTATACATCAATGAGGCGACAGCCGAGTTAATATATATTATTTGTACCATTACACTCATAAACATTCATTATTTTGTATATTAGCATTTATTATTTCAAAAAACATTTTTCAGTTTCTTTGAATATGAATAAAGGAACCTAGTTTAATTGCATTTTAAAACAAAAGTGATCTGAAATTCTAGTAGTTTGTAGTAGTAGTAATAATAGTTTATATGAACTTACTAGTACAACTTAAACCTTCAGCAGAAGCAAAACCTTCATCACATTGACACTGATAACCTGGTTCACTATTTACACACTCAGTATTCTCTCCACATGCACCTTCAGAATCACACTCATTGATATCTGGAAGATGCAATAGATAGATTTTTAATGATGATTATAATTATAAAATATACTATATGATTATGCATATAAAAAATTATGAATGCTAATAATGAATTTATAAATTATTGAATGATTTATTCTAATAGTCTGCCTTTGAACATTAAATTATAATTGTGTTAAAATTTATTTTAATAAAGTAGGATTTACAACACAATTAAATGATAGTATACTTTCTTATATTAATATCAAAGAAAATGTAGAACATTTTGAATATAATTAAGATTATAACAAAATAGAGTTTTAGTAGTATATTTTAAATTGTAATAGTAACATGGCTTATAAATACAATGAAAATATTTAATTAAAAGAAAAATACTTAATGATAATAAGAATAAAATTTAACAAACCAGTGCATGACCCATCATCATTAGTCACATATCCATCTTCACATACACAGTTGAATGATCCGGCATGATTGTAACATTTTTGGGTTAAATCACATGGTTCTGCTGTACATTCGTTGATATCTAACAATAAAAAGTAATTATTTATTTAACAGTGGTAGTCAATTGAACAGCAACAACTGTAGAATGTACACCTAGAAAACACCAGTTGTACATGTGCACCTAGAACACACCAGCTGTACATGTGCACCTAGAACACACCAGCTGTACATGTGCACCTAGAACACACCAGCTGTACATGAACAACCCAAACCCACCAGCTGTACATGTGCACCTAGAACACACCAGTTGTACATGAACAACCCAAACCCACCAGCTGGACATGTGCACCTAGAACACACCAGCTGTACATGTGCACCTAGAATACACCAGATGTACATGTGCACCTAGAACACACCAGTTGTACATGAACAACCCAAACCCACCAGCTGTACATGTGCACCTAGAACACACCAGTTGTACATGACCAACCCACACCCACCAGCTGTACATGTGCACCTAGAACACACCAGTTGTACATGACCAACCCACACCCACCAGCTGTACATGTGCACCTAGAACACACCAATTGTACATGAACAACCCAAACTCACCAGCTGTACATGTGCACCTAGAACACACCAGTTGTACATGAACAACCCAAACCCACCAGCTGTACATGTGCACCTAGAACACACCAGTTGTACATGAACAACCCAAACCCACCAGCTGTACATGTACACCTAAAACACACCAGTTGTACATGAACAACCCAAACCCACCAGCTGTACATGTGCACCTAGAACACACCAGTTGTACATGAACAACCCAAACCCACCAGCTGTACATGTGCACCTAGAACACACCAGTTGTACATGAACAACCCAAACCCACCAGCTGTACATGAACACCTAGAACATACCAGCTGTACATGTACACCTAAAACACTCCAGCTTTACATGAACAAGACAAAGTCACCAGCTATATATGTGCACCTAGAACACACCAACTGTACATGAACAACTAAAACACACCAGCTGTATATATACTGTACACCTAAAACACAATACCTGTACATGAACATCTAATACAAACCTGCTGTACATGTACACATAAAACATGCCTGCTGTACTGTACAAATACTATACTGTACACCTTCTGTACATGTAGAGTACTGTAACACCAAAATATACCTGATGTCCAGTACAAATAACATTTACCTGTGCAGTTTACAGTAGGATCTCCTTCATAGCCTTGAATACAGGAACATGCAAATGAGCCAGGGCTGTTCTCACAGATTGTGTTCTGTCCACAGTTATGTCTCGGTTGATTTTCATCACACTCATTGATATCTTTAAGTAATTACAATACATACATTACATCAACTATATCACATAATGCATACAGAAATATGTCAAATATTTAAGATTTAAAACTTTTAAAATCATTACTGTGTTCAATTTTGTGGTTTGATGGTGTACCAAACTTTTGCTTAGACCAGTTTCATATGAAAAGCAGTAGTTTTGTTATTTACCTATAGAAGTGAGCATATGTACAGTATTTGGAATGTTTAATCAAGCATTTGTAAGCAATTGCATGTTTACTATCATCAACACCTGAGTGTAAACTTATCTAATATGCAATTAAAACTATAAATGTGACTAAATGATTTGACAGCGTGATAGTGATCTTACCAATACAACTATCAGTTGGAATGCCTTCATATCCCTCATTACAGGTGCATCTAAATGATCCAGGTGTGTTTGTACAGGTTGACTGAGCAACACAATTGTGTGAACCTTCAATGCATTCATCAATGTCTAAGAAAAAAACACATTAAGGTAGTTACCATTTCAATTGTCCAATGCTCTGCGGAAATGCTTAATTATAACTTTTCTTACAATGAATATTTGTATGTATTATTTATACATTATAGGGCTTACATCTAAATATATTATTTACAGAAACTAACTTTTAGATCTGTGCTATAAGCAAATTAGGGTATTATTATGTGGAAATTAAATTAATTACCATTAGGCCTATACAATTTTCATAGAATAAAAACTATTTATTTAAATCTTTTTAACTAGGAAATTAAATGCATTTCACATTGTTATTGTTTCTAGTAAATAGAAGTACTAACCAGTACACTGTACACCATTGCCTTCATATCCCTCATTACAATCACAATTAAAAGAACCAGCTAAGTTGCTACATGTAGCAGAATTGTGACAGTTATCACGATTCTCACTACACTCATCAGTGTCTAAAGAAAATTACATCAAAACAATGTAAACATTGAATCTCAATACAAATGAAGTTTCTACAGTTTTATAAAATTCACAGTGAAAAGGTAGGTATATAAGAAAATTAGAAATACATATTGTTTTTTGTTTTGCTTTTTAACATACACTGTAAATGGTCAGAATTACCAATGTTGTTGAATAATTTAAATTACAAAATAATTTTACCTGTACAAATATTGGTATCTTCCGACCTTAAGAAACCACTTGAGCATGAACATTCATAAAATGGATCTAAGTTTGTACAATCTTCATTAGCACCACAGAGCTCAGAATTTTCAGAACATTCATCGATTTCTATTAAAGCAGATGTTACTAAGTTAAAAGCAAGAAACTATTTGAATACACAATTTATAAAAAATGTTTTTGGATTACTAAAACATTGTCTTTATGAAATTTTCAGGCTATATCTGTAAACTTATATTTAGTTTGGAGAATTTAAGTTTTCATGTAAAAAACTGTCTACCTTCACAATTAACACCATCTCCACGGTAACCTTCATGACAAGTACATTCAAAGCTGCCATCAGTGTCTTGACAGTCAGCATGCTCATCACAGCTGTCTGTTTCTGTTGTACATTCATCAATATCTATACAAATAAAAACACAGAATGTACTGTATTCTTCATATTTCTAGTTACTTCTTTCACTACAATTCATTTTTAATAGAAAAATGTAACTCTTGAAAAAGGCTGATTTTGCTTTTTACCATTTCTAAACATTAAAAGCAACTTAATTAACTTACTGAGACAATCTCTGCCATCACCCTCATAACCAGATGGGCATTCACAGATGTAAGTACCTTCTTCATTGCTACAAGTGGCAAGATCGTGACATTCATCTATATCCTCACTGCATTCATCAACATCTATTAAACAAATAAACAAATTCAAACAATTTTGTTATGAACATGTTTAAAAAAAAATCCATATACAGTGAATATCCATGATATATTTTAATATATCAGTGGTGCCACTTAGAAAACAATTTTATTGCTCATCTGTAGCCAATTTCACAAGAATGACATACAAATAAATTAATATTATACATTTTTGGATTACAAGTTTCATAAAAATATTAGAACATACAATATCATTTCAGTTCTAATTAATTTTAAAAATTTAGTTGTGGGCACAATGAAGTAGTATGTTTTCAAAATTACATGATTTATAATTGATGCAACATTTGTTTTAGACCTCTGAATTTACTTTGAACTGAGCAAGATAAATAGGTTAGAGCAAAGCTTTCCAACAGCTAAACGTAATGTAATATGCATACCATTGCAATGGGCACCAGATCCTGTGTAGCCTTGATTACAGAAACATCTATAACTTCCAATTTCATTGAAACACTGAGCATTCTCATCACATGGTGAATCTTCTGATGTGCACTCGTCAAAGTCTTTTTCCAATAAAAGAACAATTATAAGAATAAATTTATTAATCAATATCATCATCATATATTTACAAAAATTGAAAAAACACCCCCATTTTAATTAACCCCTCGAATGTGGGCATTAATTTGTTCTTGAATAAACACCCACCACATGAATACACACACAATATTGTATTTTTATTTGTAGTAGAATTCATTGCCTTTCATGATCTACAATTTACCAAGCATTTTTATGCAATTTTTACTGTATTTTATCACTTCTTGGTATAATTTTTTTTTTCATATCCACGACCAGTTATTTGATTATACATCTTAACATATTACACTATAAAAAAAAAAAGCTTATCTCAAAATAATGCTATCCCCCTCCACCCCATAAAACCCTCTTGAACAATAAACATTTTAAGGCATTTATTCTAATAAATATGGTATATAGATATGAAATAGGAACAAATCTAAAAATGTTAATACTGTGGTGTATAAATTGATAATTGATAATAGACACAGGTTTTTGAAGAAAAAATACCTGAACAAGTTGTTCCACTGCCTTGATATCCTGCGGCACATGTACACTGATATGTACCAGCCAAGTTAGTACACGAGGCATTGTGATGACAATCATCAATACCAAGTTCACATTCATCAACATCTGGTAAATGTAAAACAAACAAAAAATAATGAATGCTCATCTTTCAATGGTTATTACTGTATTATTAAATCACTAGAAATTGTATTTGTCTAAAATCTAGAGAAGCATTTTAAGAACATTGTTTTACAGTAGCACAACCTTAACAATCGTTGTTAAAAAGTATAACATGTGAGGCATGTATTTTTGTTGTATTTTGGGATGTATAACTGAATATATCTATGTAATTTAATTTGCAATAACTACCATTAAGTATAAACATAAACCATAATCTGTAAATAAAACCTACCTTGACATTGGTTAATACCATCACCTACAAATCCATCCAAACAATGACAAGTGTAGCTAGCCTCAATGTTGGTACACTGGGCATTATCATGACAGTTGTGTAAGTCTAATGTACATTCATCGGTATCTTCACAGACTGTACCATCCCCAGAATAGCCTTCAGTGCAATTACATTCAAATGCACCAATTGAGTTGGCACATGTGGCATGCTCTGCACAGTTATCTGTTGCCAGTGTACACTCATCAATATCTAAAATTATAACAAAATCTTAACTTTTGGTAAAGTACATAATCATTTTGAAATTGATCATTAATTTATGAGGTAATATACAAACACTACATGTTTATGAGTTGGATGGTGAGAATATTTCACAAGTTAAAAAATTGACTGTAATAATGTGTAATGAGGCGGAGCCGGTTGAAAATAGAGCAGCCAATTTTTCATTGAATTCTCTCACCAAATACAAAACATTTATTATTTGTTTTATAACACACCTACTTTTATTCAATTTATCCATCGTAAATTATTGACAAATGCTAGGCCAGGAAGATAGTTCATTAAAAAAGACAGTGCTTTAGATGTGGAGTTAGTTATAGATGGCGTGCACAACAAGTTAATATCCGAACACATTCAGTCAATAACAATCGAATTGCAAGAATGCAATCAGGTGTGTTATAATATAATATATAATATAATACATTTACTGAAGCCATGATATTAAAATTTGCTATTAATGTATCTATTTCTAGCTACATTTTTTCCTTAAACCATGCCCACTCATTTTGTTGAATTATTCAAACCAAGTATTACCATTACATTCTGCAACACCATCTCCTAAGAAGCCATTTTGACATTGACATCTAAAGGAAGCAACTTCATTAATACATTCTCCATTTTCATGACAATTGTGAGAGTTCTCAATACATTCATCAATATCAATGCAGGAGCGATGATTTGATCGTTTGTATCCGGCTATACATTCACATATAAATGATCCTAGAGTGTTGTTGCAGTATGTACTACTAGAGTCACAGTCATGTAGATTTTCTTCACATTCAGGAACATCTATAAAATATACAAAACTTACAATTGGTGTATACCTTGATGTTTCTCAGAAATTGTTGGTCAATTATTTTATTAAAGAAATAGTAATAAAAGGAAAGAAATAACATTATAAACAATATGAAATGTCAAAATAAGAACAAATTACTAAGCAAAAAATAAATAATGAAAACATCGGCAAAGAGTGACACAAATAGAAATAGATATAATGATACAACCCCACCCACCCCACCAAACCTCTTTTCAGTTATGCTCCTTCATATTTCTTTTCTCAGGAAATTATAATATTTAAGTACTATAATCTAATATACTATTAATGCTTATAAATGGCAACTTACCAACACAAGTAAAATCATCGCCAGCAAAGCGGAATCCTTGGCGGCAATCACATACATGACTTCCTGGAATGTCAGTGCAATCAGCAAGTTCATGACAAGCAGTTGCAGCTTGTTCAGTACATTCATTGATGTTAATACAATTAACACCATCTCCTGTGTAACCTGAGTTACATGCACAGGTAAATGATGCAATGATGTTTGTACATGTAGCAGCTTCATGGCAGTTATCTTGATACACTTCATCAGTACATTCGTCGATTTCTGATGTGAAATTTGGTTAAAATAGTATTTTACTGCTTTTATTGTCAACAATTTTAATTTTACAATGAAATTACATTTTTACAATTTAATTTTAGTAACATACCTTCACATGTTTCACCATCACCCTTGTACCCCGAGTTACAATAACAGTCACGTACTCCATCTTGAATTTCACACACTGCATTGCTATGACAAGTTTGAGTTCTACAGTTGAATATTCCATCACTTTGGCATGTACATTCTTGTGTACAATCAGGATGTTGGTAAACTCCTCCAATCTAATAATGATAATTATGCTTTTCATTAAATATTTTTCTGAAATTTACTATTCTAGAAAAATAAAAAAAGATATAGTTTTAGTAATAATAATATACCATATTTCAAAAGATTCTGTTAAGACAGGCGAAATTAGTAGTAAAAGTCAATTCATCACCAAATCCTATTGAGTATTTTAGTTACAAATCCTAAATTATATGTACTGTAGGATGCGTTTTGAATACTAAATGTAATTATACAGAATATCTTTCTATTTCTTGAACTTACAATGATAAAAATATTAAATAAAATAAAAACCAAACATATTTTGTCCTTTTTCTATTTCTCCAATTGTTATTATTTACCTACTACACATTAGTCAGTCCATGCACAATTCAGTCAATAGAATTGATGTAAATAAAAAGCATAAATAACTTACTGAGTAATAAATGCCATTAGCATCAGTACATCCACAATCCTGTTGGGCTACACAATTATCACCATCACGGTAGAGACCCTCTGGACAAAAACATCCTTCATAACAACGATTTTCAACACATGTATCATTAGATGTATCCCCACATGTTAATGGACATCCAACTCCACAATAATTATACTCAAGATTTTCTGGGCATTCCATTGCTACAAAAAAAAATTATTAACAGTAGCTTAGATAATTATGCATTCTTACTAAATATTTGAAAATAAAAATATTACAAAATCTAGGATAATCTAATTGATCCAAGATATTGTGGAAAGATTCAGAAGACAAAATAAACAGAATATTTTAAAAATTATCAACTGTTTTATACAAGCTCGCAAAATGTAAAATAATAAATATACTTACACCTTTGAATTTTATATTTAAAAAATATAAGCAAGATATACTATTATTATTATTTTGTTATATGACAGACCAAGATATTGAAACATTGTTTTGTACTTTAAATAAACTGACTATACAGTGTGCAGTTTGATTTCTACTAGAACGTTACACTGAATGATTGTTAGGTCATATATATACATATCTATCTGCTACCTATTAATAAATAAGAAAACTGTGTACAGTAACTTACGACAAATTCCTTGATTTCTATAGGCAGCCACTTCTTCAATACCACCTTGTACACATGCATCAGCATATGTTTTCACGCTATCACAATATGCAGTATTATCGTCTGGTAAGGATAAACACATATCATACTTGCAGCTAATGTAGTATTCTTCATTTAGAATAGTTTCGTGACAAGGTGCAAAAAAACCTGAAAAAAGTCATTAATTAATTGTTTTTGTTAAGAAAGCATAGTATGAACTAAAAAAGGATGAACCTTGTATAGTAATTTATAAGCTCGTACAGATGCTGGAAAATTTAAAATTTTTTTTAATGGAACTAAACTTTGGAATAATTTACTCTTAACTATAAAATGTACCTCTTCAATATTTAAATTCATAAATGAAGTTAAATGTTTACTATTACAAAAACATTAATGTTAGCCCTATAATTACTTTATTTCTTTTATATAGTTGTTGTTTATTTCTTATTGAATTATTAACATATTAGTGTTGTTAGATCGAATGCTTTTTGACCAATTCATTTTTGTGACAGGAGTCAAACTTCGATTAGTGATAGCGATTGTTTTGGCTCCTTTTCACATATTGTACTGTATGTATTATATATGTGAATAAAGTTGAATGAATGAATAATATTCTGTATTAGATTCCACTCAAAATGTTTTGTTCAGTACAATCTATTTTCACATTTTGCATTTTTATTGGACAGAAATCAAAAACATAAATAGGTTATGTAAAATATATTTAAAAGCCAGTTGTCTTTGCCTGAATGGTTAGTGTTTTAGCTTATGGATCTGAAGACTTCGAAACCCATCAAAGTCATTAGTTTTTTATTGGGCGTAATCTAGTGGCATAGAACAGTTGATCCTATGTAAACATATTTACATAGGCAAAGTAATATAAGGTTTTATTTTTCTGTTTGATTACTGTAATATCAGGGCTTTAGCCTATTCTCACTTCTGGTTAATATTCATTTGTGACCAAAAACAATATTACTAGATTTCAACTCGTCACTTTGATGAATTAGTTATCCGCACGACAAACGCCACGTGCACATTACACGTTAGAATATTGCGCACAAAAAAAGATTACGTCATTATGACCTGAAGAAAATAAAATGTTGTCAGTGTGCTATCTGTTTTGTGACAGTATATGATATATACTGTACATACTACATACAGTGTAGAATAGGTGAAATTACGGGACACACCTTTTATTCCAATTTTTAACAGGATGATGTAATCAAAATGAAAGACATAGTAAGCAATTTCGGAAGAAAATTGTCTGTCCACCAACATATTAAAACACTAGTTAAAACATGTTGAAGAGATTCGAATACGTAGAATATAGATGCTCGCTCTTATAAATGTGATGAACTATGATCCAAAAGATGAAAATTCGACGTTTTTAATTCAACTGCCCATATGATGACGTTACAACATCCGATTGGAAAAATGTTTACATTAATAACAGCTTCCAGAAAACGTTTTAATTATGAGTATCACTTTTCATTCTGAGAAGCTATAAGAGATTGAAATTTACTGTAAAGATGAAAATAAGTGACCCATGTTATTCAATTCTTTTTACCTTATGACGTCATCAAAATTAAAATATTTGCAAAAGATATAGACAATATCAAAATCTTGAGGGAAATAGAAAACATATTAACTAATATCCCTGTGTTGATATTTTGGAATTCTTGATAATTTGTATAAATATTGTCAATTACTGTTGCGGTATCTTTTGTGATTCAAGTGGGTTTATTAACTAGTGGAATGAAAGATGCATGTTGTCTACGTGAGTTTGAACATTATTGTCATGGTTATATTTTTGTAGATCTAGGTTATTATTGATTATTAAATGTTAGAATATGGGCTTTAGGGGGCCTGTAGAGTATTCCACATATAATTGATTTATCATTATTCTATAATTCAATTATAATGCACTCTCCCTCGTTATCATAGCAGAAAAGTAATTTCTTATTTGATATGATATATTTGAGTGTATGTACATTGCTACACATCCCCCTGTATGGGTTTCTCTGTTTTTAAAGATGGGTGTATAGTTTGGAAGTGTATAAAAACCAAGGTGATGTTTGCTTGAAAGCCAAGTTTCAGTAAGTCCTATTACAAAATCGAGAGAGGATACATAATTTTTAAATTCTTCAAATTTGTTAACAATACTTCTGCAATTTAATGCAAATTTAGAAAAACTATTAGTTGACGTTTGACTGAACGTGGATTTAAATGTATCAATACTAAAGTAATAGTTTTCCTTATAGTTAAATGCGGTTGTATTTTCGTCTTTATAATTAAAATTATCAATATTTAGAATTGAAAACATATAATTTTGTTAATATTATACAGATATTGCCTGCTTAGAGGTTAAATATAAGATTTGACATCCCGAGGGAATGATATTTTGTTCGAGGGAATATATATTTCCCGAATGCGTAAAATGTCATGATTCGCATAGAAATTTAATTTATTAAATATTTAAATTAAAATTATTTAAATTAAAATTTTAAATGCGTGTACATGTGTAACTTTTTGTGAAACATGCCATTTTTAATCCATATAAAGTTTGCACTTGATATGACTTAAATTTTCACAAAGTGTCAATAAAGTTTTTTAGTTTTTGTTCTATGTTTAATCATTGTAATTCATAAAATCGCATGTAAGTCATGTTGCGCAACTGTGATGTCATTGAAAAATAGGAGGTGCACAACTTCATGTAAATGTCCATATTGTTGACAAAATTATTAAATGTTATGTTTACACGTTTTGGAGATACGCGAGCCACAAAAAGGAAGGAAAGAAGAATAATACAGAAAAAAAGATCCAATACAATAACAAGGAGTTAATATCCGCATATTGCTTTTTGACATTTTGATTACAGAATCTAACTTTACCAGTAAGATCTTTGATAATATTACAAGCTTGTTCAGCCTGTAATGCAATATCAGCATCACTACATGGGAATGAACTTGGTTCTGGTTCTGGATTACAATCAGGATCATCATCATCAAGTTGCCATGCATTACCCCATGCAGCTGGATCTGTCTCCTGCAATGTCAATTGAAACATTATATTTACTTTACATTATGCTTTAAAGCACATAGCCAAGGATTATCAATAGTAATAATAATAATAACTAGATTCGAACTCGTCACTTTGATGAATTAGTTATCCGCACAACAAATTTTCCTTCCAAAATTGCTATCTTTGTGTTTCATTTTCATGATGTCATCATGTTAAAAATTGAAATAAAAGGCGGGTCCCTGAAATTTATCTTTGCTACAATGTATGCAGTATGTATACAGTATAGTGTATACTGTATATAACTTAGACACAAAATAGAGAGCACACTAACAATATTTTATTTTCTTCAGGTCATAATGGCATAATTTTCTGCAATATTCTAACGTATGATGTGCACATGGCGTTTGTTGTGCGGAAAACTAACTCGTAAAAGTGACGAAGTTCAAATCTAATTTGAATTTGTAAATATTAGACAGCAACAAAAAAAAGCATCAAATAAAAACAAGCCAAACTTACGATAGAGCCATCTGGTAGTATGTATGATTCTTGATATAGTCCTGTGTAGCTACCACACAGACCACACATTTTGTTCTTATAAGATGATGGCACAGAAATCTCAGAATATTCATCACCATCCCACTTCACTGACAGTCCAAAGTCAAATGAAAGTACCTGGAAACATGATTCATAGAATGAAATTATAATATATCATTAATTTAGTTAATCTAGGTGTAATTTAAAAACATTGATGCATTATTTTGTAAATATTAAAAAAATACCGTGTATATTCCTTCACGTTTGATGGTGACACCCTCATGTGGGTATGAAGGTGGGATTATATTGACACCATCAACTTGAACAGCTCCTCCTTGACCAAGAAAGTATTGCTGTAAAAAAATAACAAAGGATATATTGATAACAAAATGTCAATTTCATTAAAAAAATTAATTAAGAGTGTTATTTACAACTAATTAAATTTAAAAAAAAAAAAAAAAAAAAAAATTTGACAAAGTCAAAATTATTTTTGGTATTTTAAGTAGACATATGCAGTACAAACCTGGCCATATGCCTCAACTGTAAGATCCTTGATGTATGCAATCTGTTTACCACGTCTCATTCCACCATGATGTTTGGAAGATATATCAAACGGTTGAAGTCCATCACTGGTATCAGCAGTACATTTCTTGGCCATTGTGTAACGGCAAGTTCCTTGGAAATGTGCCAGTTGTCTGTCAAAGTTACGGAAATGAGGATCACCAAAACCAAGACAGATGCCAAATTCTAAAACAAAAATAATCCATTATTAATTTTGAGAACTTTAAAGCACAAAGAAATACAAACATAGAAACTGTGCAACAAAGGTATTACAAATTATTAATTTGTGCTCCAATATCATTACAATTCCAACAATTTGCAGAAAATTGAAGTCTGCTTATTATTTTGTTATGCATGTTTATTGTGACAAGCAACTTCAATTTCACAGACATTAAACTTACCCTGACAAGTACGTCCATCTCCTTTGTAACCATAGTTACATTGACATACAAATGAGCCCATTGTATTTCTACAGGAAGCATTCTGATGACAATTGTGCAGTTCTTCATCACACTCATTAATGTCTAAATAATCAATTCCAATATATTTCAAAATTGTATTCAAAAATTGTATTCAATAATTCTTTAATACAGTAAAACATCAATTGAATATTAATGTTATTTGGACAGTAGTCCACAAAAAAAAAGTTCAGAATTACAGAGGACAAAGGAAATCACCTACTCATAAAAAGGTTTTACACTTTTATATCATGCAATGTATACAATCTAGCAATGTTTTTAGAAAATGTTTTTAACTTACCAATGCATCGTTGATTACAATCATAAGCTGTAAGCAGACAATAAAACATTTTTAATATTATTGCCTTGTTTATATTTATCATTTATTTGCAAGTAAATGGTGACTCTAACAATTATCTATATTATATAAAATACAAATCACGAGTTTGACTGCTATGAACAATGTTATATACCATACTTAATTGGTTAATAGACATGGTATAGTTTTAATTATATTATTAAGGTACACACATTTACCATAAAGCAATTGGTTGAAAGAGCATCACATGATAAAGTTTTTTGGTGGTACATAAAACAAATATTGACTGGGGTTTTATCCAGGGATATATTATAATCTCAACCGCCATATTTTAAACTATGCCCATCTACCCAGTCAATAATTGCATAATGTATTAGTAATATATAAAGATACATTTAATTTGCAAGAGCAGTATAATATTGAATATTTTACCGTCACAAGTGTCTTCATCAACAGCTCTATAACCATCATCACACTGACAATGGTAGCTTCCGATAGTATTAGTACACACAGATTTTGGTGGACACCATTGCTTGTTGGGGTCATTGCATTCATCATTGTCTAAATGAATTAGTATTGAAAAGAATTTAAATTTGTTTGTCAACTTACTTTAAAAATTGTAGCTAACTGATTTTTAAAAATTGTTGTGATATCTTATACAGGTAAAACTGTTTCAACATTAAAACAGTATTCAATAAGAAAATATAAAAAGAAGCAATAGGTTGCAATTTAAACATTTTGCTTCAGAGTTAGTATTTAGTAAATTTATATAATAAAATTATACTATTAATACTATTTTTAGATTGGACATGTAACATATTTTGAAAAAATACTCACCAAAGCAGTCTCTTCCATTACCATTAAAACCAGGTTTACATGTACATGCATATCCATTAGTTGCTCCTCTATCTGAACATGTAGCATTAACGTGGCAGTCGTTGAAACCATCATCTTCACATTCATTAAATGCTGTAAAAATAATTGAATAAAGCAATTCATTATTTTCCTAACATCACACAAAATAGAAGGACACCTGTTCATGCAGTAACATAAAAAATGTGTGTCATTTTAAGAATTGTAACATATATATTTATTTATTATTTATTCAACTTCTCACTAAGATGTATGTACATTAGTGAAGGATGAGACCAACAGGTGGTAAACACCTCTAAAACGGTCTAGTCCCAATTGCACAGTGGCTGTGTGTGACAGTGGCTGTGTTTGTGTGGACTAGTACACCAGGGTAACCCCCTACTCGTCTCGAAAGATGTACTAGGTTCTTTAAAGTGCACATGAGCTAGATGTGTACACTGGACGTATGGTTTATAGTCCTTATCCAAGAAGACTTGTTCTACCACCAGAACCATGGAACTAGTGAGCCTTAAACCCTTGCCGATGTTATGGCTACGTGATTACGGTTCCACTGTCTTAACCGCTCGGCCACTTATTCAATATTTCGTCTGAATAGGGTATTAAGATAATGAATTATTATACACCTTTAATTTGTTTAAAATGTTAATGTTAAGATGCCATTTTAATAGTTGGGAAAAAAAGGATCGAAAAATGATTTACCTGAAGAAATAATTTTTCTTTTGAATTTACCATTTATTTTGTCGTTTTATAAGTTAAGTTATTATTTTTGTTTGTTTAAACCGCAAAATGGCCTATTCAAATTATTATCGTAATTACTCTTACATACTACAAAATTTAATCTTACGAATATAGCTGTTGGCGCAATGCAGTTTGCCGATTTTCAGACTTCCTGCACTTCCCTCATCAAATGAGACTTGAGCAACGGGAAGATCATCTTTGACACGTAATAATCCAGCATCTTTAAGGTTTCTACCATCACCAGCATGACAGTTACACACCCTAGAATAAAATTACAATGCTATTCATTTACATATATCTTCAGTAATATTTTTCAGCATTATATTATTGTAAGTATAATAATTGTAAGTTAAGGACAATAAATCAAAGCATAAACTTTTCATTAGTTCATATTTTATTATAAAAGATATGGAGTTGTTTAAGTGACAGTTAATTCTAAATAACTAAATAACATTTTGTAGAATGTGATACAAATGTTTGTCTTATATTATTTTCTATGTTTTGTAATGTTACATGGTTAATAATAAATAATATTTGCATTAGTCAGATGTTTTAGCTACTCTACAGTAGTTACAAACAATTACAATTTGCAATAATGCCATCTAAATATTTATGATACCGAAATAAACGTTCAAAACTATTTTTAGAATTTTTCTATGTGATGTTACTGTATGACTTTGTTGAGAATTTTAAAATACCTTGTAGCATCCAAGTTATCTTCAAGTCCAGCACAACCACCACTGTTTTTATAACAAGCACATTTGTTACCACTAGCCTTACCACCCCAGTACTGCATAGAATCCCCATCAATATCTAGCCATTCTGTGATACCAAACTATAATACAGACAAAACACTTTTAAAAATGCCACATCATAGCATTTTATTAGACCTCACAACCCATCACAAAATTTTGTTTTGAAGTGTTCTTTCTTAATGTGGTGTTTGAAAATGGAAATTATCTTGTGTCAATTGTTGGATAAATAATGAATAGAAGAAATATAAAATAAATAAAACTAAAACTTACGTTATCTGCAACACAGTCAATCCTGACAGGTTGGAAGCAATTGTTTGATATGCTTATAAGAGCATTGATTTGTTCTGGAGTTGCTTGTGTATATGTGATATTTGTTTGATTGTTTGAGATACGTTGAGGATCTTCACGATTGTGTCCAATAATCGTTACACCATGGTTGTTGAACATCTCATTAATATCACAGTAAACAAGGAATGGATCAACTGCACTGTTAGGTTGAATTAGGGTTGCTCCACTTCTTAATCCCCTGACTCTTGCATTTTCACAATCAGTTGGTAAGTCTATAAAATCATTTAAAAAAGGGATTGATAAATGTTAACATCACTTGTTAAGACTTTTATAAAAATAAGTGTTATGAATTTATGCAAAGGCACTCATCTGATGTGTGGGCTGTTAGCCTTACATCATATAATTACATCTCATGCTTAGAATATGGTACTCTCTACCTCTGTTCTATCAGACCTACCAAATTCATCAGGAGCACACTTGATGCTTCCTAGCGAAATCGCTCCACTTCCTCCTTCAGGTATATTGTCAAAATGAAAGCCCGCAATTGGTAGTATGTCCTTGTTAGTAAAAAGACCATCTTCATGCGTATTCCCTAGGCTCTGACATTTACAGCTTTCTTCATTATTGCAGGTACCTAAAAGGCTACATGCGCAACCTTCAGACCCGAAGACATCACTTCCAGCCCAGGTTGTGATTGGGTTCTTTGAATAGTCTTTGGCATAGTTTTGTAATGGGTTATTGTTGTTAAGAAGACCAACACCATTACATTCATATGCTATATCCTGAAAAAAAAATGTATTCATTCAAACTGATTTGTGAAAGTACTTACATTCTTATCTTTGTTGTCTCTCGTTTTATTCAAATATAAATGGTTACCATTATGTGCCAAATTTAATACTATTATCCAAAGGTCTATTTAAGGAACATGTTTTGTAATCATTAGAGATTTATCTGATTTATTTTGAATTCTTACCTGACTGCAGAAAGCAGATGTTTTGACTAACTCATGAATCTGATTGTAGCTGGAACCACCATCACCAGAGTTGTAATGAATTCTGATATTTCCACCAATTTCACGTTCTTCAGGCATATTATTTTCAACCTATGGATAAAAATAAGTAAACTTAAGGTGCTGGATCAATCTTGCTTCACGAAAAATATTAATTTTCCCCTAAATCCAAATTTTCTTCTTAAATTCAGATTTATTAATAATTCATAATACTTTAATTAATTCATTAAAAGTAGTAATCTGTTCTCTAATCAAAATTGAGATGAAAAATTATGCAATAAAAAAATGAAAGAATATTATACTGTTAAAAGTTGCAAGTTTTACCTCAGTGATACCTATGTTATTTCTGAATTCACATCTCACACTGAATGGGTCTACACCTCCTGGGCCATCTGGATCAATAGCATATTCATCATTGTATAATGGATCATAGTTCTTGCCTGCTACTCGGATTTCTTCACAATTTTTGTACAAACCTATCAAAGTAGAAACATAAATTATTAGTATAAATGTTGAGTACATACTCATGGTAGGTAGACAGGTGAGCACAAAATATGACATCAACACTATGAGGTACAGAGGGTGCAGGTCAACTCAGCCCTAAACCGTCTCGGCCAAAGTCAAGTCGGCCCTACGTCAAGTCGCCCAAAGTCAACTCGGCCCCAAGTCAAGTCGGCCTCAAGTCAACTCAGCCTCACGTCAACTCGGCCACATTAATGTATGGAACGCAAAAAGTGCTAATAGGTCTAGTTAAAATGGCAGGATTAGTAAGGTTAGGCCTACACATAAAATAAAACGGAAAATTTAATATAAATTATAACACACTCTGTCGTTTATCGTTTAATTGATAAGTAGTATTTATCTATATTAATAGTTGTGATGTATAGTTTCAGTATGTATTTGTTAGTTAGGCCTAGGCTAGGCCTATATATTTTGATTCATTACAAGGATGTTCCCAGAATGAATCGAAATATTCTTAGATATATTAGATAGATATTATTAGATAACAGTAAAATAAAAATGTTTATAAAAAATAATATATTTAAAATTATTTTATTCTTTTACCAATTCGCTTCGCTTTTTGCGTTCCATACTTTATTGGATTATTTTTTGGCAGAGTTGACGTAAGGCCGAGATGACTCGAGGCCGAGTTGACTTGGGGCCGAGTTGACGTGGGGCCGAGTTGACTAGGTGCCGACTTGATTTTGGCCGAGACGGTTTAGGGCCAAGTTGGATCGAATTCGGTACAGATTACTACAAGCAAGGTTTTAATCTTTAATTAAGCGACTTTATTGGAGATAACTTACAGAAAGGAATTATCCTAACATAGCATATTTTAAAAAAAAGTATGTTTACCATAACAATACAGTGCACCAATTGATAAATGAGCAGATTGGGATGACTGTATTTGCTTCATTTGAACTTTAGAGATCGGTAACATCGTCTTGTTTCTCAAAAGGCCACCATCTATTAGAGATGAAGGTGCAGAACCATCACAATTGCATTCACCATTGGAGCCACAACCAACAGGTACTGAACTACCACCCCAGTTGCTCTGATGTTCCAATTCGAAATTATACCAACCATACGGTGCCTCAAGTGATAGCGGTGCACCATCACAGTGGTACTCAAGCTCTTGTACACAGTACTCTGCATATGTTGTTAGTGCATCTATTTGTTCTGATGATGCATGGTAGTACTCGGGAGTAACTGTTTCATCAGAAGCTGAAGGCACAGACAGGTTTCCTTGACTGTGATGTTGAATGATCTAACCAATAAAACAAAATTATTTAGCATTCAGTCACAAAAAAGTTAAATAAACTACTACTACTACAATGTTGTGTATTTTGGTGTTTCAATTGTCTTGTTTACCATATATATATTTTATAGTTTGAAACTCACATTAATACCAAGAGGTGGATGCTCCATCATTTCACATTGAATTGTAAAGGGAGGTACTGGACCCTCACCATCCGCATCAATAATCTGTGGCCCTGTGGTGATTATTCTGCCAACTGATCGAATCTCTTCACAGTCACGGTAAATACCTTTAAAATACAGATGCAGTACAATAGTAAACAAATACTGTACCTGTATGTGTAATATAATTTGGCCTAAAAAAATCAGTATGTTGTTCGAGCACAGCATCAATTGAAAACCCGGGTTCTACTAAAACGGTAATCCTCACTCAGTGAAGCAATATGTATCGTAATCTACTTTATTTATTGATGAGTGCATTTTTCATTTTCATATTTCTTCCAATCTTTCACAATATAAAAAGAAAACAAGATGTAGACAAACAAATGTTTTGATATGATATATTATAGTAACCTTCCAGTCTTACCAAATTGTTGATGTCCACATTTTAGCTTTCCTATATTGTAAGACTGCATCTTATTGCCATCAATAGAATCATCAAGACCAAGACAAACTGATGAAACAGGTAAATGATCCTTGTTTATGAATGTGCCACTATCAATCTGATTTTGTCCATCAGCTGTGTCACAATTACATGCAGTATTCATACCACCAGCACAGAAGCCTGTTTCACCACATGCACAGCTTGGACCATCATTAGAACCTCCCCATCCTGAAATAATGTATATAACATTATACAAATAATGAATGTTTATGAGTGTAATGGTACAAATAATGGCAATAGGTGAATGATGAAAGGTTATATTTCAACGAGGTGAATGATGAAATATAACCTTTCATCATTCACCAAATGCCATTATTTTGTACCATTATACGAATATAAACATTCATTATTTGTTTTTTATAACATCTAAATAGATTCCTGTCATTTGAATCAGATTGAATAAAAGGTAGGCCTAGGCCTACATTTGATTTACATTGATTGAAACAGTAACATTTGGTTTTTAATAATATATTAAAAATTATATTTATTTGGATTTTTTAAAACACCTACTGTAGTGTTAATTATGTGACCAAACAATCCTACATGTAGGCCTAGCAAGGCTAAAGTACCCAGGCCTAGCCTAGTACTAACAGGCCTAGCTAGGCTAGAAAGGCAGCGATACCATTACGAAACTTCGACAGGAACTCATCTAGGCTAATTCTGTTTTTTTCAATGACTTCACATCTTTTTGAGATGTTCCCATTAATTAATCAAAATCATACAAACGATCAAAAATGCTTTTTTTGGTCTAAATTAGTACATATATCTCTCCAAAAATGTACTTACATCGCGAAACCAGTCATACCATTCAATCTTCGCGGCTAGGTGGCGCTGTTTTATTTCAAAAGCAATAGTTCCAAAAAATATTTTCCAAATGCGAAAAGATTTTTTTTTTGTACACGATAAAAAGTACTATTCAGCAGTGCATACTATTGCACACCATGTGACCCACAATCATTCAATTAAATGACAGGAATTTATTTAGGTGTTATATAAATAAAGATTATTTCTATATTTTGAAGTACAGAAAGTGGAATCAAATTAAGAATGATTACTTCAAATACGAATATTATACTTAGTACTATTACCGTACCTGGCATTTTAGTTCCATCACGGCTAACCCACCATGCAAACGCAGCAGTTGCATCATTTTTATTGACAATGAATGGTGCATTCAAACATGACATAGTTATTTCTTGAGAACAAAATTCTGACACTTCAGCTAATGCCTGCAATATGATTGTTTTTGCATTATTCAGTGGTTTAAGATTCTAGATATTATAATGCCATGCAAATAGTACAATACACACATACAATTCAGTGTAACAAAAAATTATTTGTTACTGAACCATTCAAGAAATAGACAATTACAGAAAATTAATTTGTCTTGTCAAAGACATAAATATAAGAAAATAATTCGCTTTTGGCAACCTGTATAAGTATAACACTAAACAATATAGTACAAAGTTAAAACAGTATTATACAAAAATGAACGTTTATGAATTGACAGAATTGTTGACCTGTTCTATTCAAGGAGAAAAAGCGGAGTTGATTCGGATATTCAATTGTTGATATTAAGGTAATCAAGGTTTAGTTGCACCTTTTTCATTTTACTTTGTTGCATTTGTGTGTAAACATTTTAAAGTATAATAAGATTGCTAAGAAAGTAAGAAATGATGAATTGAATACTTTACAAACCTTCAGTTGTGCTGTATTGGCATTCTTGTAACTAATTTCAGAGCAATACGATCCTTTCCCTGGTGTAGAATTCTCATCAATGCTCTTACTATCATTAGCCTTTATTCCAACAACTGTTGTGTGACCCTCACATTTAACAATAAATGGTTCTTCACCATCAATACCATCTGGATCAATGAGTTTATCACCCCACCTATTGTCAGGTTTACCAATTACATGATGGTGGCATGTGGGCCAAATTTCTAAATGAAATTTGATAATTACAGTATTAATACAAAATAAGAAGAATTAATAAACAAAAATCACCAGATGGAAAAAATATTAAACTAATACAAAAACAAATTATCATGTTCTTACCCCAACATTTCAATCGACCAAGTGTGATTGCTCCTCCAGCAGATCCAATGTGTACTTTATCCACAGGAAGCATATCTGTTGGGTTTTCTCCATAGTATTTATCCTCCAGGGTTCCTGAGTCAGAGCTGAACAAAAATGAAAAAAAGAGACATTATAGTTATTTGTCTTGTCATACAGTATGTTCATTCACATTGTAGGTTCTGGTTGAGTTGTTTTAGTTAGCAGTGATTAACTGAATACATTTATTAAATACAACATACCTTGCACCATTAGCATCACAGTTACATTTAGATTCACCCTCCTCACATGATTCATCTACAGAACATGAGCAACTGTCACCATCTGAACCATGCATATATAATCCAGTCTGCTCAATACCAGCATTGTCCACATGAATCCAATATGTTAACTGGTCAGCTGAGAAATCGTGAATATCAATGTAATAGGTTATTGAATTTATTATTAAGTATAACATATATATACAACCACCATTACATTGTAATGATAGAACATCTAATAAAACAACATGTATACACTTAATGAAGAAAAGTGCTTCAGTAATTTTAACCTCTAGTTTTAAGTTACTGGTTATTACCACTTCTACATATTTTTATTTTAAACATAAATATGAAATTGCGACTTTTTATGTTATCTTAAATTTCCATAATCATTCTTTCAAAAAGAAAAGACCATATGAATTGTTTGAAAACAAATTATTACAAAGTTAACCAAACAATTGACAGTTACAGTTAGGTGTGTTATAGTACTACTAACTGACAATACAATTTAAATTATTACTAATTACTGTACCTCCATCATGTATTGGTGAATTGTTACATGTGTATTCAATGTCTTGACCACAGTAAGCTGATTTGCTTTTAACAGCCTCAATCTCTTCACGTGTGGCAATGTATCCTATCTCTACATCTGGTTCTCCATCCCCTGGGTATTCAATCTTTTTAAAAAGAATTATTATTATTTCAATAACATACAGTCTGAGAGATAAGTCGATTGCACATATTTTAATTAAATTGAGTTAGATAATTAGTTGTTGACAATTAAAAACAAATTTAGGTACAACGATTTGCCCCAAATAGAGGTGTTTTCCGATCGTGGTATACACTGTCTAATGGATGTCCATCTTGAAAAATACCCGCACACAATAATACGAGGATGCTTCGCAGTTACCTATCTCCTTCTACAATAATTGTTTTTAATAGCTGAAAACCGGTTGAACAGCTCGAGTACAGCATTATAATGTTAAATGTTTTCTTAACAAAAATACTATTTTGATGGATTTAATATACGTTTATACAAATGTATTGAGTTGCGATGAATAAATGGAACATTCCAATCTCTCAGTCTCAGTATAATGATTTGGTTTAACACAAGAAATTTATAGGTCCTTGTTGATAAACTTAAAACCTTTAGATATAGTATTGCAATACTTTGACAATACTGTAAATACATATTAACCATTTTTGGTCGCCATTTGAATCGCAAATTTCTTACTGTGAGTGTGGGTACTGTTAGATACATAAACACTTTATTACTGTGAGTGTGGTTAAGCCCTACTGTTAGATATATAAACACATATTATACAAATAAACTTTATTACTGACAGTTTGAAATTAATAATTTCAAAAAAATATAAACATCGTAGTGGTGTATTGTTACATGTACTTTACTATTTCAATCGACTATGACAGTGACAGCTTTAACAAAGTATTAAATCGCAAATGTTTTACTGTATTTAGTGGTATATTATTTACAGGCCTAAACATATTTTGTTACTGAGTGGATAAAGAATATATTTTAAAATTGTTCCTCTTTGTACACATCCTCTTCCTCAACCCTAATGTTATATACAAAACATGAATTGGGTTTGTTTAAAGTCCAAATCAAAAGTTTATTTTTTGCAAGTAATTCCCAGGGTGCTAATTTTAGTTGACTACATAAATCATCATGTCTATTTATTCGTTTCTGTAAACGACAATGTATTATAGTCCTGCGGTACGTAAATTTAATATATATATAAATTTGATATCCACTCCGATATAGGCAGTTTTTAAAAGATGTTTGAAAAAAATTCAAGCATATGTTACAAAAATATTTGTTATTTATTTTACCCAAAAAAATTAATAAATGAGTTTATTTTCTATATAAAATAATGACTCAAATGACTTTTGATGATAACCAATGTGTAGTATGATTCATCAGCTTTAAATCGAGCCTAATTCTAAAAGAATTGATGCATTTCATCAAATACTGTGCAATAAAATAAAGTTATTGGTAAAATTGCGTGAAACCTCTAACCCGAAAGTGCATCACCAAAACCGCATCACCAAAACCACTTAAGAATTGGGTTTTCAGATGTACCAAAGTATGTCTCACACAAAAATCATATTGAGACCAATCAGACTAATACATTTTTTTTAGGGGGCCCAGATAATACAAGATTTTTTTTCTCTTCTTTTTATTGAAAATCTTGCATTCATTTTCTTAAACAAACCAAAACTCCTAGGATTGGCTACATTTTTGGGTTTAACACCAACATCATGTTAGTTATTTATTCAAATATTGTTGAAATAAATATTAATGTATCTTGTTGACATAACTGTATGAAACAATTTACAAAATGACTGAGGGTACCGCTTTGACCGAAAGTATTATTTTCCCCTGTTGCATATCAGTGGCGGTCGAAGGACTATTATAAAGGGGTTACCCAAAGAGTCCAGGGATGTAGAAACCTCCAAATGTTGTTAAATGACACCCCTAGATAGCTGGAAATGGTACTCTTGCACATAAAATTCATGATTAATGGTACCTGGGAGCAGAAACGGGATAATTTTTTAGTCACCGGTTAAATGGCAGCTTAAAAATAATTCGATTTTAGGGTCTGTTTCTGCTGCATAGCGCCGAATAAACCTAAAACTATTTTGAAATAAATGGTTTATTCGGTGCTATGCAGCAGAAACAGAGCGTAGCCTATTTCAGTTTTCCGCGCCGGTTATAAAACACACGTGACTATCAATTGGATAAAATTGTGTTCAATGCGAACCTCTGGGGGAAGTTCCCCGATGACAGTATTTCCAGTACGGTTATACATTCTAATAACTATAATCAATTAATACAAATTAATTAATTATTATCAATTAGGTATTTTAAAAAGTTAGAAAAAAAATATGAAGTTGCTGCTATAAATTATTGAGCATGAAGGTTAAATTGTATTATTTTCAATTCAATGCTAAATAAATCAGATGTTAAAACCACAATTTTCAAAATTCATGTTCCTTTATCCACTATAAACTGTACAATAGTGTTTTGCTTAAACCACACCACGGAAATTAGGCCTAATATTACCGATGTATGGAAATGAAGATAAATAGGGTACTACACGGAAATACAACAGTATGTTTTGGCTTCCTTTCATACCTTTCAATCATGATGCGCCACAAGCAACTAGACAGTCAGAAATTCATTCTGCGCATGCTGAGAAAACTATTTACAAAAATATGCTACCGCCTATACATTGTTGTGCGTGGTATTGTTGACTGCTGGTTAAATTTTACGGTGCAGTCTGCCAATTTACAAATATTCTCTTCCAGCCCTGGACTTCTATAACGTTATATGGATATTGTATACGATGAAATGGGATCTAAATTTTAATTTAATGGCAGAAAAAAAACATTTAGTATGAAATTAAGGGTGTTGCCCAGGCCACTAGGGCAATACCTCTGGGTCCGCCCCACAAATTAAACCCTAATTTAGGCATTTTCCTTCAACAAATGTCAATTAAATGTTGAATTTTGAGTACTTTTTGGCTAAAGTGCATTTTATACATTTCCAGTTTACCTACATGACAAATAAACTGAACCAACAAGTGAAAACTAAACTGCAACCATCTTACTCTTAACATAAATTATATATACTGGGTAACTTACAGTATCTTCAGAATCATGTGCAATAACAGTGACTCCATAGTCTGGTGAAGTATGCATTTCACAGTAAACAGGGAACGGTGACAATCCAGCTATAAAATAAGTAGTACCTAATAATGTTACCCATGAATAAGAAACATATCAAAATGTATCCTATTGTAGAATATTCATTACATTGTATAGAAAATATGTATAAAGTAAGAACCCTTCTTTGGGACACCTCTATTCAGGGGATACCTTGTGAAACAAATGAGAGACAATACATGATTTAACATTATGGTCAACCCAGTACCTACTTATTCTTCATTGATAACCTGAAGGACAAGGGAGCTAATGATAGTAAAGCATCATTATAGGACAATGTAACTTACCATCAGGACCATCAGGATCTACAAGGTATGTTCCACTTTCATCAAATCCTTTTTCACGATATGTTTGGCATGATGCTTCAATTCCTGAAAATAAACAATTTGATTAATTGCCAATACAATCAGTAACAACAACATATACTATATTATACTAAACAAAACCATATACAACATGCATTAGTTTCCTTCAGTTTCAAACTGTAAATTTTGCTAGCCATATGTTTAATTGTCTGAAACTTGTTAGGAACCTTATAATCATATTTGAGGTCTAGATGAAATCAAAAATGCAAATCATATTTCAAATATAGCAATTATTTATTAAAGCAATACTTTTGAATTATTTTCTTACCAAACTGTTGAGTGGCACATTTAAGTGGGCCAACAGAATAAGTAGCATTGCTGTCCTCATTTGCATAATCCAAAAACGTGAGGCTCTTGATTGGTAGTTGCTCCATACTGATGATTAATCCTAATAAAAATAATCATAAATAAATGCTATTTGAATGATGATAATATTTACATTATGTTCACTTTGTAGTTTGTGAATCGAAACTGATATGTGAAATCTTGCACAGCCCAAGCAACCAGGTGTTAATCTGGGCTGCCATGGATAAATTAAGTTGAACTACTTAAAATAAAAAATTAATATCATGAAATAAATGCATAAATGCAACAAAAAAAAACAACTAATTCTTATCTATATGAAATGTTAAAAATACAAAAATGTCAAATTATATCTTGATGATATACGATTATTATATTATTATGATATACAGTACTAGGAAAAAAAAAATATCTATACCAGAATCTGTTGTCCATTCTCCACCAGGGATATCACAGTTGCAATTATATTCTGGGTCACTGCATGTCTTTGTCACCCCACATCCACACATATTTTCCATGCTATCTGCATTACCCCAAGAATACACCTCTTGACCAGATGTTGTGCTCCAATAACCTTGTTTGTCTTCTGTACTAAACAACCGCATGTTGTGGCATTGTACTGAAATCTCTTGCGAGCAGAAAGCTGATCGAGCAATCAGTTCCAAAATGTACTGATCAGTGGTAATATATTCAACAAAGTCTTGACCATTTCCATTTCCAGGACCAACAGGGATGCTAGTTTCTCTGTGCATATATAAATATAATATAATAAAAATATAAATCATAATAAAGCAAATTACTAATTTATTTATTAACTGCTATATAACATGACTATAATAAGTATTTAATTCATCCTCACTTTGGTTTGATCAAAGTTGGTTGCTCTTCCTAATTGTACATACTGTATAATAATAATACAGAATATTATAATTTATTCTAGGTAAGATTGTGCTGAAAGAAGAGTATATTTAGGAGAAGGTGATTACTCTTGAATATTACAGAAACAAAGCATTTACAAATTATTCAGAATAAAATATTGCATCTAGAATATTATGTATAGGCATGTTAATAACAATGATTGTAATTATGCAGAATAAAATAGTGTATCTAGAATATTATGTATAGGCATTTTAAGGAAAATGATTGTAATGTAGTTATATAATTACAAATCTTAACCATATTATAGAATTGGACTTATATCCAATATAACAGTTCAGAAAACTCAACCCAGAAACATCCCCCTTAGAGATTGACCAGTTGTTTTTCAGGAATATTAAAACCAATTAGTTCCCTGAAGAATGAAGTTTACTGTATCTAACCTTTCCAATTGTAAAACAATTAAAGAATGATAGTTTTTAATCAGATATTTGACAACCATATCCATCATTATTATACCATTAATATGTAGCTAGACTAGGCTGATGGAATGAGATATGCTAATGGACAGAAGCTAAAATACCCTAAAGTTCCTGCAGGACCCAGACACACCTAACATCGACACCTTATCCACAGTTCCTCAGACACAACTTACAGAGACAGACACACACCTCATCCACACCATCATCTAGGATCCTCTATTCCTGTCTACACTGTAGTTATACACTGTTACACTCAGATTATCATATTGTACGAAGTTGAATAAAGTATGAATACAATTGCAACCAAGCAAATAGAGTCTCCCAATACAGTAAAAACCTCTACTATTACATTACAGTATGCATAATTATACATCTTGTTGTATAAATCTCTTGTAACAAAAATCACTTAACAGTATACTATACAAATGGAAGGTGTATGATAAACTCACCTGTTACTGCTGATAATGGTGACAGGTACTGTATATGATGTCATATCACAGAAGACAATGTGTGGCAGAGCAGAACCATCAGATCCATCACTATCAATGAAGTAAGAACCATCTTGATCTTCACCTGAATTATGCAGCATAGTGCAATCACTTTCAATATCTAATGACATAAAAGATGGAAGCAGGATAAGCAATGCATAAATTACACAAACCAACAGTGGTGTTGGTAGTCTATACAGGTACGGATCTCACGAAATAGACTTAATAATTCAACAGACCAAATTGAAAACTTAAAATACAACACGTTTTATTACCTATTTCTCAGAATTATCTCTTTGAAAAAATATTGTACAGTGATCGTACATGGTAGTTACCACAACAAAATTAACAAGATCAATATAAACACGATACAACCTCTTTACCAAAAAACTATTTCAAATTTACACTTACTGAATTGTTTGGGACCACACTTCATAGAATTTAGTCTCAGCATGCTATATTTCGAACCTCCCAAATCACCAAATGTAAAGGCAGTAATCGGAAGCACTTCTTTATCAATAATACGACCAATATCGGTGCTGGTTTCACTTGATCCATCACAGTTACAACTACCCTCTGGGTTACGACAGGTTCCAGTAACACCACATGCACACTGTAGAAATATTTAACGTCACATTCTCCAATATTAAATGTGTTTTACATATCATTACCAGTTAGGATGAAAAAGTTTCTTATTCATGTTTAAGTTCTTGAGAAATGGCTCCATCTTACATGAGCGAAAACTATAACAGTCATTCTCAATGCACAAGAAGTAAATCAAATAAGAATTTATAGAACAAAAGTGGAAACTGGTACAAGGCAGAAAATAAATTAATACCAGAAATTGAATTTAACTATGCTACATTTTGCTTAAATATTGAATTTAAACTCATTCCTATACAGATTTGACTAGACACATCTGAGAAAAAAATGCACAGTAAGCTTAATTTACCTGATTGTGTTCTGTTGCACCTCCCCAGTTCTCATTTGTGTAATCATTGACGTCATTCCAACTACCAAATCCATTGAGCAATTGAGCTCCACCTGAACAGATGTACCTGCAGTTTAAATTTTACAGAATACAATCTTTTATTATTAATATAGTAATTTGAATGTGATGTTTTGTTTGCATGAATATTTTTTACTGAAATCATTTCTGGAGCAAAAACATAATTTATTTGTTTAAAAAGACATCTCTCTTTGGAGAACCGCCTCGTGAATTAATAGACCGAAAGATGAGGGCATATTAATTTATTTTTAGATATAAATACATCTAATCAGTAAAAAAATTTTAAAAAATATACAGTACTTAATCTGTTTTTATTGATACTCACTCCATCTTTTGGTAACAGAACATAGATGCATTTGTGGCTGCTTTAAGTTGTTCAATATCTGCATTATTGTAAGTTATGACTGTGGTTCCATCTTCATTGATATTCTCTTCACTAGAATCATGATTAAATATCATTATACCAAATTCACGAGACATGTCACATTCAACCTATATCATTGGAAAAAAGATTAACATCAATGTAAGAGACTAATGTATTAATGTAATGTATTAAAACACATTAGAGTTTATCATATACAGTATATATCAACATTAATAAGTGACTTACAATAAATGGATCAACACCATCAAAACCATCTGGATCTATAGTGTACTCCCCACTTCCAACATCTCGTCCAGCTTGCTTATAGTCATCACACGTCATCAAGATTTCTGGTATAACAATACAAACTTCAATATTAATAACACACTTAGTTTACAAAAAATCCCAAATTTTCATCTAATTGTTTCTATTTTACTTAAGTTGATGCTTAATATTAGTTATTTAGTTTAGGGTGACATCTGTCGTGAACAGCAATGTCAATTAGTTCTACATTTATTGGAATGGTGGATGAAACTAAGCCAGGACTGTTTAATTTGATTGGTCCTAAAAATGATCAAGGGCTTCTCTCGTCCAGTGCCCACCTTGATCAAAAGGAAAGGCATGAATGCGTCTGAAGCAAATACTAGATGCAGGGGCTGCGATAAGTGTCAGCAGTGCTGATTTCAAATGCCTAATGGGACCCCAGCTCCATATACAGCACCTGGCCCAACGTTGCTTAACTTCGGTGATTTGACAAGAACCAGTGTTTCAATGTGGTATATAATGCTCAATATAAACCTTTAATATTAATAGTACAATGAAAACTTACGTAGACAGCCTTGGTCTGACAAGCCATCACCAATGTAACCATTATCACATGGACATTCGTAAGATCCAACAATGTTTAAACATGTTGAATATTCAAAACATTCATCGGTGCCTAACTCACATTCATCAATGTCTAAAAACATAAATTTATTTTATTACATGTATGACACACTTCTCGGATAAGGACTGTAAACCGTATGTCCAGTGTACACATCTAGCTCATGTGCACATTAAAGAACCTAGTACATTTTTTGAGACGAGACAGGGTAACTCCGGTGTACTAGTACACACACAGCCACTGATTATAACTAAGCCCTCCGGCAGACCAGTGTTTGACTGAAGTCAGTATAAATAAATAACAAATTCAAGTTGTACTATTACTGGGGCATACAGTACTATCATATATCAATTTACTTGCATGTATTAAACAAATACACAAAGTTTTAGATAAATAAGGAGCTAATCATAATACATTGACAGTCATTTTGGAACATCATGAGGTCTGATCACTTATGTGATTGGAAGTTATCTAAGCAGACATGGAATTATAGAACAACTGATGAGTGGATGCAGTGAACCTTCATTGTTATATTTGTACTTGTTGTGCATAATCTTACCATGACATTCAACTTTTGGAGCTTCTCCTTCATATCCAGGGTCACATTGACAGGTATTATCTTGACTATTACAGAATGCTAAATCATGAATCTCCCGACAATGATTGTCAACTGAGCAGTAAGTATCAGCTAAACATAAAATAATAAAATAAGCAGAATTATTATGTAAACATTCATAAAATAAAAAATCTTATTATCTATGGCCATATTTCAGCAGACCAATACAAATTAATAATATCTCATTTATCTGATGTAATCATTCATTTTTGTAATGGCTGCGGACACATGGCTTAAGTAACTTCCAATAATCAATACATACCAATATTGTACAATTGCATATAACACACAGATTTATGAAGGATACATAAAATAGCAAGGCAAATTAGTGAACACAACAATGTATAAAAGTAGCTGGATCCCAGCTGAACAATAATGAAGAAAAATAATGAAAAACTAAATAAAAATCTTTAGTTTTTCTTTATATTTAATATCTTGAGGCTTAGCTGTTGAATTTGATACTTACGGACACATGTTAGTTCATCTTCAGGCATAGTAACATAACCATCTATACAATCGCATTCAAAGGAACCAGCAGTATTTCTGCATACACTGAATTCTCCACATATCTGATAGTTACACTCGTCAATGTCTATAACAAAATATATAGATATACAATTTAGCATTTACAATACAGCTAATATGAACCAAACATTATAAATTGTCACATTTACTGAAATCAAAGTTGATTTAGTTACTCACCCGAACACTGTAATTTGCCATCTCCATGATAACCTTCTGTACAAATACATTGGCCATATATGCAGTTTGCATTGTCTAAACAGTCATGATCATCATGGCAATGGGCTGGCACTACATAGTTGTTATAAATACACAGTTATTCATAATTTAAACAGAGATTAGTAACAAGGTGGATAAGACATGTATCAGTCGAACATTAGAAACATAACATATAATATGTTTGGTCTAAATTGCCTACTTCATCATAATCAATAGCGGTGTAATTCTTGTTATTTAAAATCATCTGGGACCTTATAGATTCAATTGATAGGTTCACGACATGTATTATGGGAATTTTTAAAATAGAAGACCCGTCTTTAAAATATCTGATTTTGAATTTTATTGCGTAGTTTACAAATGCTTAAAAGTATTTATTAAAAATTATACTATTGTTCCTATTCTTAATTAGATTATATTAAATAATATATCTCTTTTGTTAATATTATTTAAAATCCAGTCCATCCAGTATTTGGTTCTTTGCTTTTTTAAAAATTCTCTTTTGCATATAATATTATGATGGGGTGCAGGTCAAGTCGGCCCCAAACCGTCTCGGCCAAAGTCAAGTCGGCCCCACGTCAAGTCGGCCCCAAGTCAACTCGGCCTCAAGTCAACTCGGCCTCAAGTCAACTCGGCCTCACGTCAACTCGGCCAAAAACTAATCGGTCAACTCGGCCACAATAAAGTATGGAACGCAAAAAGTGCTTAATATTATTATGATTATTACTATCCACTCTTTAAAAAAAATTAAGAAATAAGAAAAATACTCATACAAAAAAATCATCTCATTGCCGATATGAATAGAAGTACCCGCGTGTTACAAAAACACGTGCAGGTACCACATTTTAGTAAATCGAAGACGTAGGCCTACGTTCCACCATGGAGCTAAAAATAGCTCCATGGTTCCACCGTTTGGTCATAGAAAAATGATCGTACATATTGTTTTTGTCCATGATTTGCGTTTTTAAAAAAGGGGAATCCCCCGGTCAGCGAAAACACGTAGCAGTTGTAGATATCGAAATAGCTGCCAAAGGTGCAGGGAGGCGCAGCTACGAATTGGTTTAAGATGTTGTCGCCTAATAAAATGCATACACTGAAGAAATCTACGCGTGATTCAACCATGGAGTTAACATTATACCTCAATGATTCAACCAAACAATCTTATTACACCTAATAAATGTCCTCGCATATCGGACATGTTTATTGAATTTTGACGCACGAACGAACATACGCGCCCACGTACGTTCATCATCATTATTATTGGGCCTACAATGTGTTCCTATTTATTATCCAAATGTTCATATTGTAATCATTAATAATAGTATGAATGCTAGCTTATTAATCAATTGTTTGTTATGCGCAATTTGTGCAATTTGAATTTTTATTAAACGTAAATAAAGGAAAGTTGGTGAAATCCTTCTTATTTTTTTTGCTAAATGTATTATTGTCTAAATATTAATATTCATTAAAAGTCAGAATTATTCATAGGTAAAAAAATATAAAGAAATATTATTTTATCAATCCCCTTCCTTTGCACCTTTTGCATTCCATACTTTAACGGGGCCGAGTTGACCGATTATTTTTTGGCCGAGTTGACGTGAGGCCGAGTTGACTTGAGGCCGAGTTGACTTGAGGCCGAGTTGACTTGGGGCCGACTTGACTTTGGCCGAGACGGTTTAGGGCCGACTTGGATCGAAATCTTATGATGACAAGTACACAAATCAACTATAAAGTGTGAGTATTCAACTGTGATAAAACTTTACTTAAAACGAATACTTACCAAATTCACAAAGCACTTGATGCAATTGTGCACGATCACATGTTTGCATATTCCAGGTGTACTGTGCATTATGATTTATCAAAACACAATCCTTTGATTCATCATTGTTAGCTTGGCCTCCTTGAAAGTTAGTGTAGCTAACATTATATCCATCAACCCACACTAATTCACCTTCCGTCTCCATATCAGACATACCTGTATAAAATATATAATATTAGAATAAAACACTACTGCAAATGACTGTATTATGTAGGATATCATCAATTTGTTGAATAATGGTGATTATACATTATCAAACAAGTTAGAACCACTGATGTATTTACAGAATTTCCAAGAAATACTCCCAGGTGAATTTAAAGCTAAATCTAGCGTTTTTCCTAGTTCTATTAGGTTCAAGCTAAATGTATCCATTAAAGCATTTATGATGATGATGTAATATTATTTTTACTGATATTGTATGTTATAGTTAATAAATCAAAATAACTATAATTATGTAATAACTGCACTTACCTATCCAGTAACTGTTACTGCCATAGCCATACCTATCAAGGTAGGTGTTGATAAGATTTTGTATATATTGATTGTAAATGACAACCGGTTCACCACCAGTATCAAGGCAGCTTATCCAGGCCTCACTAAATGGTTCTTCATTCTCATGTGGTTTGTAACACATGTGGCCAAGCTTCATACTACCTGTAGGACAGTGTTCTGAAAAAGACAATTAGTGCTTTTTATTTACCAATGTAATCAATTGAAAATAATGTTCTGTATCTCCTTCTTCTAAAATGAAGAACCAATTAGCTGGTTGTGAATTCGTCGTCATGCAATGTTATACTTTCAATGCAGATCTCGGCTTAGTAGTAGAATCATAGAGCAAGATAGTCTGCACCTTTTGGAGCTGTAACAACTGATAATGCTATGCCATATTACATCAATGCCTATCAACTGACAGCTTAATTTCATACTTATTTGGAAAAATAGATACATTTATTTTTGCATAATCTGATTTGCTTAATCCTAAATGATTTAATAAAACAAACCTCCACTAGACATTTCACAGACATAGCCAGCTTGTACAGAGCATGGGACTGCTTTCCATTGGCTAGATTCAGAGTCTATAACAACACATTCCCCTCCTTCTGTGAAGGCCTGCAACCAATCGCTGTAGTCATTCTCGTCAAACTGTATACCATCCATCCACATCATTGACATATCATCTCCTTCTACAATGTCTTCTCCTTCAACAAAGAATGTTTTCTTACGGAAAAGTCCCTTAGATAGACCGATAAAAAGATCAGTGGATGCACCCTCTTTTACACTGTAAAAAAAATAAATATATAAAATGTTTTATTATTCATTTTAAAGAAATCTTCAGATAATAATTGTTGCAGTAACCCAATGCAACAATGTTTATACTTTACATAATTCATAATTCCAAACTCAACTAATTATCTTCAAACAGAAGAAAATTGAAGTATTCTTTTTGATTTGAACCATTACATCATTACAACAACATCTACAATTAAAACACACCTGAGTAGATTCTTTTCCTTTGATTAGAGGATTGTTGTGTCATGACATTCAATAAACTAGTCCAATGAACAATGTCCTTGAGAGTGCAATTTTGTTATGCGAGTGAAATTTCATTACATCTTTCGTTTATATATTCATTCTTATTACAATGAGCAACCATGGGGTGACACAAGGTTAGGTTGTTGACTGGAGCATTGACTTTTCGTATTTAATCTTTCTTACTCCAACACATGATAATTAATCAAAGACTGCTTTAAGCATAGCATTTCAGGAGCGGATCTAGGATTTTGATAAAGAGGGGGCCTTTCTTAATCTAGACTTACACTAAAGACAAACATTAAACTAAATTGTTTTTATATTATAATTTAGTTTACTTACACTTTTTTTTTTGAAATATCAGATTTTAAAAGAGCACAAAAAAGTTAAAAACATTGTCGCGTTGAAAAAATTCAAGAATTGTCAGCGTGTACGTATTTTTCCACAAACTATGACGTAAATTGTGAACCATTTGATTGGTCAATTGAACCAGGATTGAAGATTTTTACGATTTTTAACATTGATTTTTACCCCTTTTTCCTGTAAAACCGTTGATATAATCGTATGTAAATGGGTGACGCTTCAATGACATTAAAAAAAAAATATATATAAAAGGGAGAGCCTGGGCAGTTTTTTTAGGACTGGAACTTTCCATATCAATATTAGAATGTATAAAAATATCAAAAAGCAGTCACTTACTTTTGAACAATGAATGTGTTATCTACATTATTGAAAATACTGGCAAGCTCAGAGCCATGAGCCTTACACTGTAGATAAGCATTCTCAATAGTTGTTGGTGTTTCATCTTTGTAGTAACATTTTCCATTTTCACTCATCTTCCAGCCGCTGGGACAATGTTTGTGGATTATGGCTAAAGATAATCAAAAGTAAATATCTATTTAAGTTTGTCAGCAAGCAAATGAGTTTGTTTCCATTGTAAAAGATAAATATAACATTTAACCTTTAGTTCACAATAGTTAATAGTACCAGAAAAAAACACATATAAAAACATAATTAGAAAACCTGCTACTTTATCATTTTGTTTCTTGTATCAGCTAATTTCTAGACTAAATAACTAATTGGTCTAAAAAACCTATTATTATATTATATACACAAATTACTAAATAGAATATTTCAATATTATTAATTATAATTTACAGTTGCTATTGAACATCTATATTTTTTAAATACAACCAATAATTATATTTTCCTTTTTAAAGTTGACTTACGTGTAATACACAAGTATGCCTTGGCATCAGAGCAATCTGCATCATGGTAATAATAATTAAAGCTGTTAAGTTTTAATGTCACACAATTCTCAGCATGATTTACATCATTTGGTTGTCCATTTGCCCATTTTGTGAATCCACCAATGTTTCCATTAGACCACACATGAATATCTATACAGAGACATCACAACATTAATTATTTGCTACCCCATGACCTGCTTTTCATCATTGGTTTAATAGCATAACAGTATACTACAAAATACTTCTGGTATTATCACAAGATATTTTAATAAAAAAAAGAAAAGCAAAGCGAAGATACATGTTTATAAACCATAGTACTGTGTACAAATAGCACTTATTACCTTCAAAATGTTTATCATTCAGTCCTATCCAGTGATCCTGGTTACCAGCTTCTAGGTTAAGCAGGTAGTTGTTTACTACTAAGTTAAAATCTGTTTCATTGTGGAAGTATGCTAGATCACCACCATTGACACTACAGTCAGCTCTTGCATCATCAAATGTTTGTGGTTCTGGTACCTCTCTTATGCAGAACCCTTCACCATCAATCAGTAATAAATATTGTCCTTCTTCGCACTCCAATACAGCTGGTTTTATTTTGAAATAATTCAAATAAATAAGATGGCTTTTTAAAATGTGTTCTATAATATGTGACTTCATAAAGTATATCTTTTTATAATATTTATTTTTTAAAGTCAATATTTTAAAAATTGATAGTGCTTTTTATCTTTCATATCTCTTTCTCTATTAAAATACTAAAAGTTTGGTTTAATATCGAGATCAAAGTAATCTGGAAGTATTTCTATAAACTAATTAAAGAAATACTTACGTTCTGTGCATCCAGTATTGGATTCAGGAGCCAGTGAAGGATTGCGTCCATTACCAATCAGACCTTCTGGGCAGGCACATAAATATTCTCCATATTCAGGGATGTGGTTAATACAGGTAGAATTGTTTACACAAACTGTACTGTACAAATAGCAAGGATCATTCGAGTAGTCTGCACTGTCTGTCGCAAAAGTTATTCCAGATTCTAAGTTCAAAAAGTAAATCAAATTTTAGTAAATATTTTAATATTATAGAAGGTATATATTATATATATATAAAATATAATCTAAAATCTATGTCGAGCAACTTAGTAACTTAATGGAACAAAACTAAATTTTAAAATCCACAACATTTTGATTTCCAAAAAGATGAATAAGATTTGGTATTTTAAATGTTCTATTCTGTAGTATAGTGGCCTAAAGTAATCAAAATCGATAAAAATAGCATACCTTCACAAACTTCACCAACACGAATGAATCCTGGATAGCACACACAGCTGTAGGTACCTGGTTCATTAGCACAGTTGGAGAACTGTGGACAGTCTGCTTCCTCTGTTTCGCATTCATCGATATCTTTAATAAGATTTAATTTTGATAGTATATAAAGTTTCTCATATTCTAGTAGATTATTTTATAAACCCTTCTATAAAACAATTCTTTAGAAAATATGTAACATCAAGGTGATATTAAAGAAGTGTCTTGTAAGAATTCAAACAGAAAATGCCCAAAATATCTCTTTTTTCTATAACTGTTCTTTCAATATAGTTTGAAATGTTATTTGTCATTATTATGTTACCTGTACAAACATCTCCATCTCCTTCAAATCCTTCATGACATTGGCATACATGATCACCTTCTGTGTTTGTACATTCTGCATTAATGTCACATCCATGGCCTTCCAAACATTCATCAATATCTATAAAATACATTTATAGAATAAGTGTCAAAGAATACTGTTACATCAACCTTTCAAAACTTGTAATTAAGCTGATGATTATTTATAAAGGATAATTGCCTGCCTACATTACACAGTTCAAAATATTAAGTGAAAATGAAAGAAAACACTTTGTTAACTTTAAGTTTTGACACTGATGATATGTATTAATATTGCCTACCTTTAGTTCAACTACTTAATTACTTTCTACTGTTTACCAAGTATAAGATACACAGTTTCTTTTCTTAGTAAGAGTAAATGTTGATGGTGATGATGTAACCATTTGTTGAGACCATATTTGATACAGACCTTGACAGTTTTCAATACCATCACCACTAAGACCCTCTGGACAATGACAACCATGAACACCATTTTTAGCTCCACAAACCGCATCATCATGACATGTGATATCTACACATTGTATTGCACCTTCTGCATGGCATATACACTCACGACTACAGTCTTCAGTTGTCCATACTTGTTCAATCTTAATAGAAGAAATTAAGCAAATAAATATTGACCACAAAAGAAAAATAAAAGGAAATGCTCACATTCAATTTCTCTTATAGTGTTTTACAAGTACTGAAATATATTCTTACAAATTTAAAAACTAATGGTTTATAGATGGGCTTTTAAATTAGACCTTTAAAAAAATTATGCAAGCATTGAAATACAATTAGACTTTGCTTTTATTAATATATTGTGAAAGTAATTATTGATAAAGTTAAGCTTATTCTTGAGGTCTTTGGGTAGTCTACCTCATAGTATGTTCCAAATTCATCTTGACAACCACATTGATCACGAGCAATGCAATGAGTTCCACTTAAGACATAATTCTCATCACATTCACAACCCTCAGTGCAAAAGTCTGGGCATTGATCTTCTGGAGTATTGGTTACACAGGTCTCAGGGCAAGATGTTGCACACATCGAATAGTGGCTATGAACTGGACATTCCATAGCTAATGCAACAATTTAAAATAAAATTGTATTACAGAATTGTGAGTATAAATATATGTTTACACAACCATACAGTAAATAAAATATTACATCGATTTTGAATTTTTCTCACTAACATCATTAGTAACACGTTTATATTTTATTTTGCAAAATTTGTTGATAGGATGTTCTTGTTTTTTTGATAAAATTAGTTTGGAAATAATGAAGTGGAGGTAAGGGCCAAACAAATAATTGTAATAAATAATATAAACATTATTATTTCACTTGTCTGTTTAAATACATTAAAATTGTAATATATAACCATGCCATGCAACTATTAAACAAATTATTCACACATCTGTGATTATAGCATAACAATTTCTAATTTTTATCACTATGTCAGCATGCGGTAAGAAACAGATTATCTATTATTTATAGCAAATTGACAAAAGGTCTATTTTAATCAGGAAATCAACTTTCAACAACATGCATTTACTTTACATTATACTCTATATATTTTATATTTTTATCACAACTAGCAAAATTTGAATGAAAAATGAATGTGTCATCCAGCAAGACACAATTACATAGAAGAATGTGCTTCAAGTAACAATGAGAATCACATGATACATCTGGTGAGAACAACAAAACAACTGAGAAACTTAAAAAGTTATGTTAATTATAATATATTACAAAAATACTACATAAATATTAAAAACTAAACAAAATGTTAAAAAATATACACTAAATGAAAAATGATGATAGTTAGAGGTGAATACAAAATATTGGCAGAAATACACAGCTGTATTCAGGGAACATTCATAATTAAAATATCAAAAATCAAAACTAATGGATTTCATGCTGTGATTGAAAAAGACATTTTGACTGATAACATTTATTATGCAAATTTACATTATCTGCTTAATGTTGTTTTGTTAATATTATGCAATAATCATAATTTATAAATGAAATTTATAAATTATAATGTGTTGTTAGTGTCCTTGAGAAACAAAATGAAAATTGTTCACAACTTGATTACATTACAGTTTTTATTTTGTTTTTCTGGGTTATAATTCCCAATCAGTCTTTTAAAAAAACTTAACTTTTGTTAAAGATAAAATTGAATTACAAAAACTGAGAGATGAAAGAAAACAAGGAGAGTAAGGAAACATGGTAGATTAAAACTGGGGACTTTTAAAGACAAAAACAAGGAATTTTGAGTTTTTTGTACACAAATAGTAAATTTAAGATTAAATTAAGTATAATTAAAATATTAAATATCTTACAACAAAAATTTTCTGTTCTGAAGGAGTGTGTAAATTGAATTCCATGTGCACTACAGTCTTGAAAATATTCCTCCAAGTTGTTACAGATCATCTCATTACCGCCAATGATACACAGATCATAAACACAAGATTGAAAGAAATCAGCTGGATCTAGCACTGAATGACAAGGAGCAAATACACCATTTGGATCAGTGATTTGACCACAAAGTTCATTTGAACTATATGCTTCTTGTGCCTGTGGATCACATTCCGGTTCTGGCTCTGTTTCAACATGGCAACTGTAAAAATATAACAAAATAAAAGTTGATTTTTTTTTGTACTAAAAAGTGACTAATTAACTAACTAAATTAAAAAAGAAATAAAAAAAAAAAAGTAAATTTAAAATGATCTTAAGATCATTAGCACAAACAAATTTATCAGATAGTATGATTGATTTATTTATGTTTATTTATTTATTAAAAAAACTGATTATCATTTAATAGTGTAGGTTTCTTTTCAAGCTGTTTATAGATGTTGTGTTGTATGAATGTACATTTGGTTAAGACAGGAATGATATTATAGCACATAAAACAGCAAATTGGCAACACACTGAGAATTCAAAGCTATGATTCTAAAAAGTATTTTATGGTCACAGCATTGGACTAAAAGTTAATATTTTTTTTTTTTAATCAGAATGAAAAACCCCAGAGCAATACTCATTTTTTTAAACGAATTTAAAAAAAAAAAAAAAAGATTTACGTTGTATCCACATTCCAGCTGTTACCCCAAGAATTGCTATCAGGTGCTTGTAGAAGATTAGGCATAATACGATCATTATCTGCATTTCCATCGTTATTGCCACATAAACCTCCTGTGTTGTTTACATACTCTTCACCAACACCTGCTTGAACACGTGTGTTTCCATCATATTTAACCCAAAAATCTAAGTCTGAGGTAAGCAATACATTGCCTCCAACATATTCTATCATTAAACCTTCAGTAGGGTTAGATGGAAGTGTAGTCTCTACTCCATTGAGCTGAAAGTTTAAAGTATTAAAATAATAAGCTAATATTTAAATTGTTGTGGCTTTCTAGTACTATGGAATCAAAGCAAGTATATACCTATACCAATACCCAAGATTCCCATAGTAATCTCAAATAAAAATAATAAGTAAAATATAAGATGATTTTTTAAAAAATTTGTTTTTAATAATAACATTATATAGTTTAAAGATATAATGTTCAACTGAAAAAATTATTTTAAACAATTGTTTTTTTTAACATGCCATTTTAATGTTACATAGTAGTTATTGAAATAAATAACAGGAATAATTACTGAAATTTTTCCTCGATAAATTATATATTAAGACATCCTTACTTTTAATTCTAAACATTGCCTAAACCATAATTATCGTAGTCGAACGATTTCGGATTTAGTCCATTCATAAATTTAGTATTCTAGGATTTACCGAAAGATAGAATAATAAGAATACCTATATTAATCATTATAAACTTAATGGTTATAATATGATAAACAAAAAACATAAAAGACAGAGAGGGAGGTGGAGTTAATCTATACGTTAAAGAAAGTTTAAATTTTAAATTACGACCTGACTTGACTATAGATGCAAATATATCTGATTCACTCTTCATTGAAATCGAAATCAAAACATGAATTGAAAAGAAATATTTACCAGTTATCTAAATGTAATTGAAGAGAAAATAGTCAACTGAAAGCCTATGGTTTTCTGGTTAATTGTAACTGTTATTTTTGTACACAATATCATATTTTTTGCAGCGAAATGTACTAACTTCATTACACTACAAAATGGCCTATTCAAAGATTGATTTTGTGGGACAACACACACATTACAACTGAAAAACTGTGGCAATAATTTGTGTGTTATATAATTTTGTATATGAGGTAAACTTGAAACTTACTAATACAATATTGCCTCTTTTTAGGTCTATAGTTAGACCATCAACCTCCACTTTTACAAACTCAGAAAATGAGACACGTGTTCTACCATTCCTGAATTGGTTTTTGACATATACAGTAAACAAAGGTTGTTGATGAAGCATGTCAACTAGGTAAATGTATGTGCAATTGCCTTGGAAGTCTTGTCGTCGACCATCAAATGACTTATAATGTGGATCACCAAAACCAGTGCATAAATGATCTAATTAAAGGTAAAACATAATATAATTATAGCACATTCAAACTAAAATTAATTCACTATCAATGTTATGCTCATGGCATTAAATCAAATAATATGCCAAAATGTATTTGTAAAATAAATAAATTTACTAGAATATGTGAAAAATAAATTTAAAAGGTTAACCTACTTTGTGATCGTGGTCTTCTACGTCCAATATGATTCAGTGTTGCTATTTTTCAAGAAAAATTTAAACAAATTCTAAGAATGTTTTTAATACTTTTAGAAAAAAATTAATTTAAATATATTATGTGTTGTATATTAGAAATTATTAACCTAAGTTGTTCATTCTGATGTTAACATAAACTATATAGAAAATAAACAATTTACAGTGTTGTAAGATTTCTTTGTATAGCAGAAACAAGTTTTCCACAACAGAAAATAATAAATAAGTTATGTTGTTTCTCTTACCTGATTCTTCACTGCTTTGTAGTCCAATGTATTCTAAAATTATTTAAATAATTATTTTTATATACAATACAGTGTATAAATACAATTAATTAATTACAGCATTTATTCAAACGTTTTAATAATACTTCATGATTAAAAAAGATTATGAATTTCAAGCAAACTAAAGTAGTAACATTGACACTATAAAGACTTAATTTTCTTACCAAGTTCACAGAATCTGAAGTTTCCTGAACTTCTATAACCTGTGGAAAATCCAACAAAGTTGACCTCCAGTGGAGAAATGTCAGTCCACTGCATAAAAGCTGCTTCTCCCCTACGTCCAACAGCTATCACACCATCTTCCCAGGTAATCCAAAAGCTACGATATTGAGTTCTACTAACCATTCCAGCACGCTGATGTGCATGTGTTACCTCATTACGACAGCCACGGCAGCGTCTAATAACTGACCGTGTATTTCTCCATCCACCAAGAACAATCTCATACATATCTGGTTGATTCTGGTTCATATTAGACAATGATATATGAACATCATTTGATGCTTTAACGTCTAATGCGAGACGAGTACTATGTATACGGTCATACTGATATCGATACCAAAATCTTGTATCAGTGTTATATTCTTCAGAATTTGAACACTCTGGAAAAAAAAAGAGAATAGAAAGAGAGTTGAAACTAAAATAAACAAAACACTGTATGTATTTATCATTGTCGTCATAGGTTGTCTGCATTAATATACAATCCAATTAAATAATTTCTATCTGTTTTTATATGAATCATGAAAAAAAAAAGAATTCTTACCATTGTTTGAATTACGTTCGGCTAGTACTGAAAGAGATATAAATACAAATAGTAAAAACATGTAGCTGTAAATAGTAATTAATGAGTACAATTATGATCACTATTGAACTAAAAGGCTGACAAATCATTCACACCTAGTGCCAACTTAAGTTGCAACACCATATTCCTGAGAATACAATACAATACACAATAAATATTTTTCCAATTAATATATTATTCATGGTCTACTTATTACATAATATTAAATTAATAGTAAATTGAACATAAACAAATAACAACAAATTATATGGAATATATTGAATGGAAGCCAACACCATTTCAACAAATAGCAATCATTGTGGGGGGAAAAAAACAAAAAAATATGCAACTCTATATGCAATATGCAAATCCTTATATTTCATTTATTTGTCAAAGTAATGATTTCTATCTGTTTTGACAATAAATATTTTACCTTGTCCACAGAATCTGAAAGCTGCAGCACTACGTCGACCAGATGAAAATCCTACAAATCTTACTGGTAATGGGTCTTCATCTTCCCATTCCATAAATGAGGTTTCACCATTCCGTCCTACTCCAATATGACCATTACCAAAACTTATCCAAAAAGTTCTATATTGCGAGTTACTGACAACAGGCTGATTATGTTGGATCATAACTTTCTGGCATGTTCCTTTACATCGCCTAATGGCACTTTTTCTTCCTCTTGATGCACTTATAACAATTTCATAAATGTTTTCCAGATCATAATTCTGATTGGAAAGTGCTATTGATACTTCATCATTAGCTAGGACATCAAAGTGAATTGTGCTTTCTGTTAGTGGCATAAATGGATAGCTAAACTCATACTGGTGTGTTGTTTCAAACACAGGTGATGCACGGCAAGCTAAATAAATGAGAAATAAACAAACAAATATATAACAAATTAAATATTCAAAAAACTAAATATACAAAACAGAACATTTAAAAAGTAAATACAATTAATTTACAATCACAACATAATTATATTTCAGTAGTTTTTCTTTGGTTTTATTTTTAAAAAGGGAAAAGTTGTTTTTAAAAGTGTACTCAATTATTTTATTGGATACCAAAAAAATGATTAAAACTGATTATTTGGTGAACTAGACCTAAAATTGGATGTAAAGGTTTTTAAACGGAGATTTTTTTTTTTAAATCCAAACCTCTCTTGAAAGAACAACTTATAATTAATGTAACATTTTTTTTTGCAATTTCAGTGATCCATATTATCATTAAACATATTGCCTCAAAGTAAATAAATAAAGATTTTTATAACTACAAATACATAATTATGTTATGGAACAGGATAAGACATCAATTTATAATGTATTCAATCAAGCAAAAACAGTGCAGTGTAGATTTAATAAAACAAAAAATAAAAAAATAGGGAACAAATAGATACTGCTGATTTTCAACTATTGCTTTGAAAAAATTATAATCATATAATTGTTAGTAGAAATATGATATGTGTAATAAAGTAAAACAATACAAAACTAACCTGCATTTTCTTCCTGTGCCAAAACTGAAAATAAAAACAAAAGTTTGATTAGTTTAGGATACGTTTGGAGCAATGTCAGAAACATAAACAATTCTATGGTATGGCTAGTCTTTGATTTGGGTTAATCAGAAGATATGACCAAAACAGTTGTCCTTTCAATGGGTAAAAAAAGTGGATGTTTCTAAACCAAAAACTATATAAAAAAATTACAACTTTCACAATTAATCAGAATATGTTAATTAGAAAACCAAAATACCTTGACTGCAGAACTTAAAGTCTCCAGGTGAACCTTGTGTTGAGAACCCAACATAGTTAACAGTAATTGGATTATCATCTTGCCATTCCATAAATGCTTCTTCTCCTACTCTACCAACAGATATCAAACCATTGGCAAAACTAATGTAAAATACTCTCCAATCCCCTTCAACCACAATATGATGACGCGAAGTGTAATCCACTTGCACACACCTGTCTTTGCATCGACGTATTAAAGATTTAGATTTTGATCCTTTACGAGCACCAATTGTAATGTGATACATGCTGTCAACATCATAACTTTGTGGAGACAATGCAATATGTACATTCTTATGTGCACGAACTGAAAATGTCAATGACGTTTCTTGAGTGCGACTGAATGGGTAAATGAAGTCATATGTGGATTCTGTAGATTGCAAAGGTGCCTCAGAACAAATAGTTGTCTCATTGATGTCAACATCTGAAAAAATGTTAGTGTTCTCCGTTATTATTCTCTTTTATTAGGAATTTATTAAAACTGTGAATTACTTGTTCTAATAAAACACTTTGAGTACTTTATTATTAATATTATGGTATTACTATTGCAAAAGACAATTGACAATAAGAAAACCATGTTGAATGTACAACAGTACATCAATGTAATACAGAAAGTTACAGTAATAAAATCAAAATTGTTATTATCCATTCTCATTTCCCAGGTAGAACACCTCCTTTCCAACACCCCTATTCAGTTCTACTATGTAATAAAATTTTGAAAATAAGGAATTGACAAACACAGCTCAGAAGGTATTGGCTTTCGAGAACCCCTTAATATAAAAATATGTTTCTTGCGAATATTATTACTGAATAAAAACACTTACTAATATCACAAAACTGGAAGTCAGCTTCAATATTTTCGGCAGATTTAAATGCAACAAAACGTACATCAACAGGTTCTGGATCTAACCATTTCATCATTGGATCTTGATCAGGCATACCCATTACTATGGTACCATTTATCCATGAGATCTGAAAACTTCTAAAGTTTTGAGCACTGAGAATGGCAACACTTCTTGTACGGTACTCTACCATTTGTCTACAACCTGTATGTTTGCATCTTCTTATCACTGACTTAGCATTGTTCCATCCACCAATTACTATCTCATATTTCTCATCAACTTCAAAGTTTTGCGATGATAATATTATATACACTTCTTTTGCTGCACGAACATCAAACACTACACTAGTGGTATCATTTGAGAGTTCGTTAAGAGAGTAATCATAGGTATTATCACCAACGGCATGCATCAGGTGAGCTTGGCTACAATCTATAAATACAGACATAAACAATGTATTGACAAGATATTTCAAATATGAATTTTTTTGTGTTGTTTTCAAAAGGTGGTAAATAAATGAAATGCCTATGCAATATGAAAAGAATACAAATTAACTTACATCTTACAGCTCCAGATTGTAATGCTGTGAAAAGATACAAATTCTTTAAATTAATATATTTATTCAAATACAGAATATAATTTTATAACATGTTATTATTATTCCTATATAATTGTTAAACTCTATAAATAGCTGTTTCTAATATTTACCCAAATCACAAATTCTGAACTCTCCAGGAACAGCTTGGTCTGTTGCAACTGCAATATAGTTGACATTAAGTGGATCATCATCTATCCATTCTATAAATGCGTCTTCCTCTTGCCGTCCAACTAAGATGTGTCCTTCATGAAAACTGATCCAGAAACCACGGAACTCATAATTTTGAAGTACATTGACCAAACGATTTGTCACAGATGCCTCAGCTGCACAGCCAAGACAACGTTTAATCAATGATGACCTTCCATTGCCATTACCGAGTATCACCTCATACATGCTGTTCATATCGTGCTTCATACTTGATAGTCGAATATGAGCTCCTTTCTGTGACTTTACAGAAAAAGCTACACGAGTAGTTCCTTCTGGTAAACGCTCATATTTGTAAATTGATGTGTCAGAGCCATCAGTTTCTACCACTGGGAATTCCTGACAAACTGAAACAAATTCATGCATGTGGTATGGTTAGCATTTCTTAAAAGATCACAAAATATGAACATATGATACATTGCCATTTATAAAATATAACTAAGGTGATATAAATTTAATATTAAATATAGAATTATACTTACTTGTTGCATCACTAGCTTCATGTTGTTCTAAAAAATTAATAAAATGTAATTATTGTAATAAAGTACTTAAATCTAAAGTACCAAAACTTTATATAAATTGCTGAAGTAAAAGAAGAGTACATTCAATTACTAATTTAAAAAAATTTGAACTTTAATTTACGTTAAATTCAATCTTACTCTCCTTGCTTTCTTAGTGTAATTCGCTATTTTACAAACTAATATATATATATTTACTAATTATAAACTTTTGATTTTTATGTATTATGAATGAATCCGAAGAAAATCAGTCCAACTGTATTGAACAATCAATTTATATATTAAATAAATAGTGGCATCAAATTCTAAATCAAATGTGAAATTATTTAAAACAAAATATATCTTACGTAGGTTACAGAAGCGGAAGAGACCCTCATTGCCTGTAGTTTTGAGACCAATGTATGCAACATCAAATGGATTATCATCCTGCCATGTTAAAAATGCCTGTCCACCAATTCTCCCAACAGATACAAGACCATTTTCGATTGTTACCCAGAAAGTTCTCCATTGATGTTCTGAGAGATATGGCATAGACTGGGAAATGTGAGTTTGATCACACGATCCAGGGCAACGGCGTATGGATGCTCTTCTTCCACGACCACTTCCAATCAAAATCTCATATACTTTATCAACAGCATAGTTTTGTGATGAAAATATAATCTGGACATCGTGTCCTGCCATAACATCAAATACAATGTTGGTGGACGTTATTCTGGTGAATGGGAAGGTATACTCCTCTGAGCCATCAGTTCTTATTACAGCATTTGTGGCACATTCTAAAAAAAGGAATTTATTTCAATTAATTTATTTTGACTCTTTGACTATGGAGACAATAATTTGTGATACAAAATCATTGAACTGTTTTAAATTTTGATATTACAGAATTACTTTGAATAGAATATTGCTAAATTTATTTTGAAGAATGAAGAACATAGCATTACTACAATTTTTATGATTAATTTTGAAATTCATAAAAATGTGTTTATACAATAATTACACAGTTTCCACACCTTTCTGCAGTTTAGAATCAAATTTGCCATGAATTCAATAATTATCATATTATATGTAATTGTAAATGACAGCCAAGTACATTTTCTTACCTGAATGAGTTGTACGATTTCGAATAAGACCTAAAACAGATATGTAAGAATTATTTAAAATGAACTTTGAACACAAGGTAACATCATTGGTGTACAATCAGTAAAATCAATTTACTACAATAATTATAATGAGGATATTCTATAATTGAAACATTCGTTGAGGTAAAATGTTAAAATAATCATTAACTAGTGATAATAACCAATATACTATAAAGTAATTACTTTCTATAACAAGTTGATATTCAAAAATTAGTAAAACATTTAAAGACATATTGTTTCCCTGAAAAAAAAAAGATTTTTTTTAAATTTTATTTTTAATGTCACATAATAGTTTCACTTTGACCAAAAACTGTATTTAAAAAACTGTAATTTAAAGAAAAAAATAGTCAAATTGGCTGGGGTTATTTGGGTTATTTCTTTTTATAATTGAAAACATTATTTTTTTTCTATGGAAGTGATTAACTTTGTTAAAACTACAAAATGGCCTATTCGAAGTCTTTTTTTTGTTAATCATCATTTTACATTTTTTGGGGGACAATACATCTTTAAACCTAAACTACATTTTCTTACGTTGGTCACAGAATCTGAACTCTCCAGGTATATCAAATTCAGTTGCAAATCCAACATACTTGACAGCTATTGGTTCCTCGTCAGTCCAAGTCATAAATGCTGGTTCACCATGATAACCTACAGCAATTGTGCCATTACCAAAACTAATCCAGAATGATCTAAACTCTGTAGAATCTAGGAAACCTGATATCACGTTGGTCTTGGTTGTTTTCTGACATGTATTCTTGCAACGTCGTATTGCACTGCGAGTGTTACTCCATCCACCAATCACAATTTGGTACATTTCATCAAGGTCATAGTTTTGTGGTGAAAGGGCTATAAAAACATCTTTAGTGGCCTTTACATCAAATTCAATGATACTAACTCTGTGATGTAGTCTTCCAAATGCATAATCATGTTCTCCATCACCATTACTCTCAAGTACTGGTGCAGTTGAGCATACTATATTAATAAAAATTGTATCAATTGTTACAATACATTTCTATGAAAATATTTTAAGAAAAACATTAATACATTTTAGAAAAGTATTTTAAATTACCTGATTGAGTTCCAGATTGCAGAGCTGAAAATATGAATAAATAACAATAAATTAGTCATTTTAACAAAAAATTATAAAATATATCAAAGTTTGATTTAAAAAAATACATTGTATATATTGTGGGCATATTCTAACTTGCAAGGCAAGGCTTTTTTTTCTGCCTGTGTTGTTACAATATCACTAAACCTATTAATTTAAAAACTAGGAAAATGTTTTAAATGTAAGCAAAGAATGAACAGTCCATATTTGATAAGTGGTAATTGTACATTTATGTTTACCTGGAAATTGAATAAAATAACAAAATCAGTATATTCATATACATTTTTTTTATATATAAATTAGAAATGAACATGATACCGTAGTAAACAAATGCATACCCATATCACAGAATCTAAACTCAGCAACAACGCCTTGTGCAGAAGTATATCCAAGATAATGTATATCCAGGGGATCCTCATCTAAATACTGCATAAATGGTGGCTCTCCAACACGTCCCATTGAAATAACACTTTCATCAAAACTTAACCAATAACTTCGAAAATCATCTCCACTCAAATAACCATGTGTATTTTGTTCCGTTCTCATTAAGTTTGGACAATTACTACACTTCCGAATGGCTGAATATTGATTTCTCCAGCCACCCAGAACAATTTCATACATGGCTTCACGATTAAACTTCTGTTTCGACAGGCTAAATCTTACTTCACCAGTTGACTTTACATCAAATTGTACATAGGTTATGTCTTCTGGGAAAGCTGCTAAGTCGTAATGGAAGTGAAGAGGTTCATCTTCTTTACGGAATGTATGAGCATTTGCACACACTATTAGGATGAACAAACATTACATTATTAGTTTTGTTAGAAAGACAAAAAATATACACACATATTATTTAAAAATGTATAATCACTGACTGAAAACATACCTAAGCTGTCAAGCTGGTCAGATAATTCTGTAAATAAAAGATGAAATTTGAATACAAATAAGCACAACACCCATGTTTAACTTGTGATGGTAAATTAGTTACTTGAAGTATTTTCAAAACCAATTTACAACTTCCAAATACATTTGAACATTTGTCTTGAGTAAATGATAAGTAGCAATTGAAAAATATTTATCTAATTGACTTACCAAGGCCACAGAACTTAAAGTTCATGGGAATGTTTCTTCTTGACTTAAATCCAATATAGTTGATAATCATAATAGAAGTATCTTGCCAATCTAAGAATGAATCATCATCACCATATCTGCCAACCATTATGTGACCATCAGCAAATGAGATCCAAAATCGACGTGGTGTATTTTCATTGATGTAAGTTGAGCGTGTCAGACTATCTGTAGCTAAGGCATCACAATTTTCACATCTACGAAGGCTGGCAGCTCTTCCTCTTGACTCACCTATTGTTATTATGTACATATCAGGGATCTCGTAATTTTGAGTGGAAAGAACAATGGTGGCATCTCTTGATCCAGTTAATTCAACTTCAATGCGAGATGCCTGGTCAGGTAAATGATTAAGTTGAAAGTGGTAATCATCATCTGAGCCATCAAGTTCAATCAATGCTGACTGTTCACAACCATCCAATGCTTAAAACAAATCAAAAACAACTTTCTTGTTTACTTGTTTCCGGAGCTCAGCATTTGCTGGGTCCGGAGTCGAGGCTAGGCTATGCCTATAAGCCCCTCTTGAAAATAACATCAAATCTGAATACGGCGCAAATTTTAGAGGGTGGTTGGACCATACCCATTTATATTTATGTTAGAATATTACTAGAAGTACTTAATCACATGATTATGAGAATTTGACTCTAATTTATCTTTTATTTTACTGGCGATTGGATTCCGTTCAATTCATTTTAATTTGCCTATTATGTCCCTTTATTATGTAATATCCATACATTTGTATTAGTAAAATAATGAAATATGCTTACCTGTGTCAGAGTTTGTTATTGGAACTTGAAAAAAAGAAAAGTATTTGAAATAATACTATTAATATTGTGATACTGTCTTTATAAATTATAGTTAATAATATCGTCATTATATCTGTTTAATTTATATGTTATAAACAAAAATTAATTACTACTTACTAAGATCACAGAATCTAAAGAGGGCAGTAACACCAGCTCTGGCAGCAAATGCTATATATTGAACACTGATTGGCTGGTCATCTTGATAAGTCAAAAAAGCAGTTGTTTCTCCTTCACGACCAACAGAAATCAATCCATTCTCAAAGCTGATCCAAAAAGTACGGAAAGATTCATTGTCAATGTATTTTGAACGTGTTTGATGAGCTTGATCTACGTTACCACAGCTTCGGCACAAGCGTATTGAACATTTTTTACCTCCACTAAATCCAAGGTATACAACATATTCTTTATCAGCTTGGTAGATAGAATCACTTAGAAGTACATAGACATCATTTGAACCTTTGACATCAAATTGAATACGAGTTGTTGTAGCAGCAATTGGGGCAAAATTATAATGGAATTCTTGACTTTCTCCATCTGTATGCATAGTTGGTGCTGCTTGACAAACTGAATTCAATAGAAATACTTCATCAGTTGGGGAATATTATTACACTACTTTAATAATAAAGTATTAAGGCTAACTTCTAAAAACTGGTGAATTAACATTACTATCACTATCATTTATTATTATATTGCTAAACAAAAATCAAATAGTACACAGACTTTATTATTTGAAATTCCATTCAATTTTGCGTCAACCCAGTTACTATTAGGCTAAAAAACTGTTATAGGCGCAATTGGAATATATGTATGCTTCATCAGAATTAGTTAGCAGAGAAGGAAAGAAAATTGCATGGCTAGGCATAACTAATTATTTAAAGGCCTTTATTAGTGTTATGTCTAATAACTATAATAACTCATAAACAAACTTAAAAAACTTAACATAAAATTTAAAAATAAATTTTATATTAAGAGTGACCACTCTTCACTCATATTTTCCCCTATTTCTCTTTCATTCATCCTTGCTTTTTATGGTATATGCTATGTATTATGATAATATGCATTAAAAAAACTCACCAGAACTTCCAGCAAACTCAGTTGGTGCTAAAACAAACAAGAAAGTAAGTACACTTAATATAAAATACACATTTCATCATGTTATTACTTTAATATTAGTAGTAATTATAATAGTATTATTATTAAATATATGAATGATTATTCTTTTACTTTTCAATACCTCAATAGTCTAAACCAGGGATGATAGTAGGTTTTCAAATAATCACAAGAATTTATGTAGAATAAAATAAATCGTTGCTAATAAAACTAATAATCATAGTCATGATTTACTTATCTCTTGTAATTTTGTTAAATACAGGATCTTCTTACAAAGTAGATTTAAATGATTACCTAAATTACAGAACTTGAATACTGCTGGTCTATTTCTTCCAGGATGTATACCAACGTATTTTATTTGAAGTGGTTGATCGTCAGTCCATGTTAAAAATGGTTCATCTAAATCTCCTTGCCCAATAGATATGGTTCCTTCTGACCAACTAATCCAGAAATGTCTTAGTTTGTCAATGTCTAAGAAATTAGACCGTGCAAGATTTACGTCTACCAAATCACGGCAACCAATGCATCGCCGCATAGATGACCGTCTGCCTCCTGACATACCAATTACAATTTCATACATATTTTCCATGTCATGGTTCTGTGATGATAGTGTAAGGAAAATATCTCCGGAACCTTGGACATCAAATGACAACCTTGATGTACTCTCTGGTATCTTTGTAAGTTGGTAAAGGTATGTAAGCTTCGTTCCATCCATTTCCACCATTGGAGCTGCTTGACATTCAGTGCTGCCGTTGTTAAAAGATACTTCTAAAAAATAAAAAATATAAAAACTATTAGAGCTAAGCTATATAAATTCATTTTTACATAACTTCAAAATGTGGTACTAAGTTTTTATAACGAAAAATATAACCAAATAATGGTGACCAGAAGAGGTAATAATATAGATTCTTCACAATGAAAGACTGATTTTCTAATTAAACACGTCATTATCTTATATAACATAATGATTGGGCAATTAATTGAACAGAACAATTGATTAAATAAGGATTACCAAGATTGCAGAATCGAATCTGTCCATGTTCATTTATTTTACTTGTAAACCCAATATAGTTGACATCCAGTGGGGATGTATCTTCATAAGACAAAAACTCTTCATTTTCCCCATCACGGCCAACCTTGATGTTTCCATTTCTAAAACTTATCCAATAGCTACGCCATTGGTCAGATGCAAGGAACACACTTCGTCTTAATTGATTTGTTTGAGCAAGAACCGCACAGCTGCGACATCGACGGATATAGGTTCTTCTGCTGTTGCCACTACCAAGTTCAATTTCATACATATCTTCCATATTATGATTCTGAGAAGAAAGGCTGATGAAAAGGCTACTGCCAACACGAACATCAAACTGAATTTGATTGGTTCCGCTTGGTAGATGAGCAAGATCATAGGCATATATACTGTTTGCACTTAACTCTAATTCTGCATCTGCTTGACATGCTATTATTGAGAAAAGGGAAGATTATTTACAGTAATTGCCTTTCAAATGTGATTACGTGTAACAATTACATGTTGATTATAAAGCTTTCAGTAATATAAATAATATAAACGGAAATCTTACCATCACTATTTACTACATCAATGTGAGCTGGAAAAAAAATTATATATATCAAGTATATTGAACATTCTTAAATAATTAGCTCCAGTATACAAATAATAGATAGTAAAAAATCAAAATAACATCATCATTATCCTTACTATACATTATACACATTTAACATTATTTTATTTTACCAAAAAAAAAATAATTATACCTTTTAACCTACATAAATCAATATATAAATAAATATATATTTGCCTGATGTGTTTATATAACGCCGAGAATGTTAAAGAGTCGCTATCCAATCGAGTTTGAACAATACCATGAAAGCCCCAGTGGTCTAATGGTTAGGGAAACTGCATATCAAGCAGACGGTCCGAGTTCGAGTCTCGGTTGGGGTGACTTTTTCCCATTCTCACAGATTTCCTCATCTTTATCGTTTCAAATTAATTAATTAAATTTCAGTATATCACCGGACGGTTTAGAATTAATGTTCTTTGCCTAATGTGTTTCTATATATATATATAAACATTAATTATTTATATAGATTAGAAAATCCTAAAAAATTAAATGTTTAAACCATAAAGGAAATATATATAATTCCTCCATATTTAAACTGATCTTACCTAGATTACAGAATCTAACTGTTGCCTGGAAGTTCCTTAATACCCTAACACCAACATACTTCACATCTAATGGATTTTCATCCTGCCATTCCAAGAAAGACGCATCATCTCCACCACGACCGAGTTTGATATAACCATTATGGAACTCTAACCAGAAGTTACGGAACTCATCTGGAAGAATGAAGCTACTTGTTTGCATGGTTGCAGTTGCAAGGTTTGAACAATCTTTGCAGCGACGAATGTAGCATGTTCGACCATTTCCATTGCCAAGGACAACTTCATACATGTCTTCCATGGTGTAGCCATTACTTGAAAGTCCAATGTAGACATTACGTTGGCCTTGTACATCAAATTCAATTCGGTGTGTAGTTCGAGGTAATTTTTGAAGATTGAACTTGTAATTTGAATCGCTTCCTGAAAGTCCAATTTCAGGACCAGATGCACAAACTAAATGAAAATTAACAATCAATTAATATAATAATAAAAAGGACTAGATTTCATCAAAATATAGTTTACCACACAATTTTTGGCTTTATTCTAAACACCAATAATTACTTGTGTGTGCCTGTGATTGTGCAAATTAGTATACAATTTTATAGAATTTAAATTACCTTGACTGCCACGGGGTGGTTCTTCACCTAAAAAAATGTAATAAAAGACAAGTTTAATACCTTTGTTAAAAATATTAAAACTTACAAGAACATATTTGTGTTGATTTATAAGTTTTATATTTTAAGTTTATACATTTTTTATTTTCTAATTACCATATTTATTCAAATAAACAACCCATTGTTGAGTTTGGCGGAGGCGTTTATTTTTGTGGTTGTAATATCCCCCGCGATATGAAAAAAACCTGGATTTTCTAAATACACGATGCTCTCAAAAGTCAAAATAGTATTTATTTAAAATGAATTCTGAAAGCCAGACTTTCAAGAAAAACTACTATTTAGGGTTGACCGACTGGTTTCTGATTTTGGAAGTGTTCATCAATGATGCATCTTTAATTTATATTGAGATTACATTATTGTACGATTGATTTTGACAATAATAAAAATACATATACTAAAAATAATAATACAAATATAATAAAAAGAATAATAAAAAACAAAACTCACCTTCTATCAAAGCCGCTGGGATTACTTCTGTATATGTAAAAGTATCGATTATTATGTAGTATATTAAAAGATTTAATTAAACTCACCAATAGAAAAATAGATAAATCCCACACATGTCAGATATCCTCTAAACCAAAATGTACAAATGCATAAAGAAACACATTTTTAGGTTTTAACTTACCAAAAGACAATGGCTTCACCTTTACATAGAAGTACCCAGACAATAAATAGTAATAGCACACAGATATATTACAATAAACGCAATTTTAAGTTATGCAAATCACCAGGATTGAATTGAAATAAGCACTCCCTATGCCATCTCCCTATGCCATAAATGCAATGTACATTATGATTGAAAGTAACAAAATAATAAAATCAATTTTATCTTCATTCTCAGATACATACACAAATCCACCTCAATGACAATTTTAAAACTGATTTAAAACGTTTCTTTAAAAGATGCATAACACCCTAGCAGAAAGTAAATAACACATTATATTAACACAAAATCCAGTCATGCACCAAAGAAGAAGCAATATTGTCTGGTACTTGCCAACATCACAGAATCTGATGGCACCATCGCCAGAGAATTTGAAACCAACAAATTGAATTGTCAGAGGATCTTCATCTACAAAATGAATAAATGAACCTTCGCCATCACGTCCTACTGATATTGTACCATCTACAAAATCAATCCAATATCCCCGGAAGATATCATCACTCAAAAATACAGAACGTGATAACCTGAGATCATCATTTGCACGACAATTGATGCAACGTCGTATCTGAGCCAAACGTGGACTCAGGTAGATCTCATATATATCATCTACTTCATATGTTTGACTTGACAGACTAATGAAAGTATTAGAAGATGTTCTAACATCAAATCGTATGCTTGTTATATTTTCTGGAATTGCCTGAAGTTGGTAAGAATAACTTTGAGAAGTGGTTACATCAAACAAGTGATTTAATCGACAAACTGAAAAACAAATCATCATTCGATTATAAAACAATTGTCAGAAAACCTTCTTTCATAGTATTTTTGTATATTCTATATAGAATTTATACAAAATGTTAAATGTAATATTCTGCTAATTATTATATTCCAACGCAAGTTAAAATTACGTTATATAAATAAAACATACCTTTACTTCCCTGTTCTAACACTTCGGCTGAAAAAAAGTAATTCAAAAAAGGTATTATAAGGTGTTATTTATTTATACTATGCTATATTAAGTTATTATTCATACAATGAAGACTGTCAATTATGTGATGGCACATTAAATGTCTATATGTTCAATGCCTATCCTCACCATGCAGACCTGAAATTTGTAACTTACGAAAACTGCAGAACTTGAAAGAAGCAGTAATAGATCTAGCAGATCTTACACCAATGTAGTTTATTTGCAATGGATTTTCATCTTGCCATTCCATAAAGGCATGTCTATCACCTCCACGGCCAACTGATAAAGAGCCATTTCTAATCTTTATCCAGTAATTGCGCATCTTTACAGGTTCAAGGTATCTAGATAAGCGAAGATTTATCCGAATGGCCTCCCTGCAGTTTTGGCAGCGGCGGATTGATGCATCACGAGGTCCAAGTTTAATTTCATACATCTCGTCCATGGTATAATATTGAGATGATAGCCCGATGTAAGCTTCGCGTGAACTTTGAACATCAAAATTTAATGTATGCATGCCAAGTGGTATTGGGTTCAGTTTAAACTGGTATTTGTCTGTAGATCCATCTATTTGAACTGGTGCTGATTGCTGACATGCTGCAAATATCAATTGAAAATTATTCAGACACAAAGACAGTATAATTGATTATTTTAGAATAAGAGTTATAAAGTTGGTTCTAATATAATTAAAACATACAATTAATTAAAACATGCATACAGTATACATAAATAGTTATTATACTTACTTATGCTGCCTTCTTCACTCATGACAGCTGAAAAAAAAAAAAATAAACATTTACATATGGTATACACTAAAATTAAGTACCATGTCACTGTATTTTAAACATTACTAAATGAAATTGAGTGATAATATTACCACAGATTTTAACAATAAAGACATTTCAAAATTATCTAAAATTAATTCTCAATATGATAGATTAATGTTTATTTCCTTACCTAAATCACAAAATCTAAGTTCGCCTTGAACTCCATTATTCATATTGTAGCCTACATAATGTACATGCAGTGGATCTTCATCTGTCCATTCAACTAATGCTTGCTCAGAACCAGTAAAACCAACACTAATTGTGCCACCACTAAAATCAATCCAATAGCCACGGAACTGTTCTTGATCTAAAACGGTTGTCCTTCTGAACCGATGATCAATTGAGTTTCGGCAGTTAAGACATCTACGAATACTTAAAAGACGGTTACCACTGGAGCCAAAAGAGATGACATATCCTTCATCCATATTGTAAGGATGTGCTGAAAGGACTATATTAACATCACGAGGTGCTTTTATATCTAAAGTAAGTCGAGTTGAGCCTCGTGGAATCTTTTGATAACCAAAATGATAAGTGGCATCACTTCTTTCTACCGACCTTATAGGAAAGGCTTGACAAACTGAATAAATAAGATAAAACAATTATACGGAAAATTCTTATATTGTTTGAAGGTTTGGATGGTGAAATCAATATATGTTTATGTAGAGTTTACGGTACACCACATATTTAGTTCTGAAAATAATTCTTGAGTTTCTCAACGTTTAAAAAAAAGAAAATTCTTTATAGTATTATTTACTATTAGTCTTTCACATACTATTGCATCAGATATTATTTGGAAAAAGACTTATAAGTAACAAAATACAAAGTGTATATTGCACCTAAGTAATTTCACAGTCCTTGTCATAATTAAAATCAGTTACAGTAGTTATTGTAAATGAAAGTATGTTACCTGTACTACCAGTTATTTCCTCTTCTATTTGAGCTGTAAGAAAATAATAAATAAAAACCATTTTAAATTCTATTTAAGTACCTGGTGGTTGTACAGTAAATATAGAATGACAAATTGTGTTTTTAAAAAATTGACCAACATTACCTATTTCACAAAATCTTAGTGAGACTTCATTATTTCTTATAGTTCTTACAGCAACATATCTAACTGGAAGTGGTGTAGGATCAGTCCATTCAGCAATAGGTACCTCATCATTTTCCCGACCGATTTGAATAATTCCATTTGCAAAACTTATCCAGAAATGGCGGTATTCATCTGGTGCTACCAAAGTAATTCTGTTTTGCATCCGCTGCACCTTGTTTGGGCCACCTTTGAACCGACGTATAGATGCTCCACGGCCTGACCAACCACCTATAAGGATCTCATACATGTCTTCCATTATAAAAGGTTGCTCTGAGAGTCCAATATAAACATCAGCTCTAGATTTTACATCAATCTCAAGACGTGTCAATTCCTCTGGAAATTGGCGGAATCCAAAATTGTAACGTAGATCATCTCCATGCATTTGGAATGGATTTGATTCTTGGCAAACTTAACAAAAATTTAAATAAAATAGAATTGTAAACAAAATGTTAGGTGTTCATGATACAATAAAATAAATACATAAAATATATATTTATCTAAAAGTATCTATTTTGCTTTGTCTAAGGCACTTTTTAATACATTTTAAATTTATTATAAATAAATAAAAGATAATTATTACTAAGTACAAAGGGGCATGCTATAGTAGTCAAACATTTTGAGTTGATGGAGTACCAATGGTATTATCAAGCATTATTATGCTTTTAATAATATATGAAAATAACAAAAAACTAACAACATATTAGTTTTTAATTAAATTAAATACAGTATGTGAAAAAATTAAATTGAGTGAAGAAAAGTTATTATTAAACTTACATGTAGTACCAGCAGTAGACTTGGTAGCTGTAACATAAACAATGTAATAATTTAATAGGAATAATTAATATCATGGTAGAACAAACAAAAAAAATGCTTGTGTACAGTACTTTTCACATTACAGTAACAATTTGGTAGTAGTAAGTTTTCTTAGATATGTAAATGTATACGAAATACCAAAACCTCTCTTTTTGGAATTACTTCATTTTGAGAGATAGTAGATCATCAAAATAAAGTTATGAATTTTGAAAAATTACATATGAGTAGAAAAAAATCTAAAGCAATATTATTTACCCATGTTGCAAAATTGAAAAATAGCAGGCACAGCAGCACGAACCCCTACATATCGAGTAGGGAGTGGATCAGTATCAAGCCAGCTCATGATTGGAACACTTGAACCTTCTCTACCAATTGAAATGGTTCCATTGCTGAAGTCAATCCAGAAACTCCTGAAAGATTCATCATTCACTAAGGGAGCTCGTCGGAATTGCTTATTTGCTCGGTCAGGACAGTTCTTGCAACGTCGTATTGATGCATACATGCCTCTGCGTGTACCTAATGCTATCTCATACATTTCCTCTGTACTGTATGGGTATTGTGATAGAGATATAAATACATCCTGTTGAGCTTGTACCATAACATGTATTTGTTGACTGTTAGGAGAAACTTCCTGCAATTGATATGTGTAGTCGTCTTGTCGGCTTTGAATCTGAATAGTTGACCCCTCACATGCTAGGTTTAAGGTTAAAACTATCAATATTTACATAAATTTGAGTAGTCCCAAGAATTAGAACACTGAACCAGATTGACCATACACTCAATTTAGGAAAAAACCCAACAACAAAATTACAAGAAAAAATAAACTTTGATGTGTACCACAATTTGATCCAATACAGAGTATGATTCCCAATGCACCAAAGCTAAACGAAACACCATTTATATGACATACATGATCCAAATCCATATTTCTCAAAAATTGAAAAGAAAACCAGATTTACATTTGCATTCACCAAGGGAGTGAATTATGTATTTTTACTGTAACAACCATTATATGCCTATCACGAGAAAGAGGTTTAAAAGGCTATAAACAAACATACTGAATATTATTATCCTATTACCTATAACAAAGTCAATAAGCATTGTCTTTAATATTCATGTGAGTACTTTCTGTTGAACATGAACAGGTACAAAATTGTTTACAGATGATATAATAGTACAGCTGTACAACTAACCAATTATCTCTTAAGTGAAGACACCCTCGTATGCTGTTCCATTAAAAAAATGTTATTTGAATTCTGATAAACAATTCAAATTATTGTTTTATACAATATATGAAATGCAACTAGAATTTATATTATACGGTAGTATTTATTAGTATTTATTTTAAATATAAATAACTGCATGGCATGGTGACAAAATGTTAAACTTTTTAATACTAATTATCAATTGGTGCTATTGAATTTGACAAGATAGCAAAACAATGTTAAAGGGCAGAATAAAAAGCCTTTTTTCTCTTTGATTTGCACAGAAGTCTCAGAAGGTAAACATTAGTAAAGGTGTCTACAAACATAATACTGTAATACTTCTTTAAAGGTGGATCAATAAATCAATCAAAGCTTTAAGATGAAATCGCTATTATATAAAGTAATACCTTGAATTAATAATCTATTAACTTTTGCATACGTATAAAGCATTTAAAAAAGTGTTCATGTAAGAGATAATTGGCAAAAACATATAAATACAGGTAGACTCAATATTCCCATGAAAAGAGACTAGATTGCCACCGTACTGATAGCATAACCCAAGACAATACTTACTATTGATACCATTTACCTCTGCCTCACCTATACAATAAATAATACTAATTATGTGCCTTCTTACTTAATGTGTTTTATTGTTAATGTACTTATGTTAAACAACATATTGCCTATGAAGTGTTAAGTCACAATACATTATACAGTACTTACCGAATAAATCCAGTGTAGAAATATTTTTAACTCCGTCTAATAATAATGTTCTAAAAAATTTAAGAATTTTTAATCCACTTAATTCTATAAAAATAATTATACTTGCCAAGCCCACAAACAATAAATTCTCCTTGTACATTTTTCGTTGCCAATCCAATGTAGTTAACATCAAAGGGTTGGTCATCATCATAACTAAGGAATGGTACATCCTCACCAACTTTACCAACTTGAATGTTGCCATCTGCAAAGCTAATCCAAAAGTTGCGAGCTTCATTCTCATCCAACCATCCATCATTGTTTCGATTAGTAAATTCATCACGGCAGTTTTTACAACGTTTAATAGATGAAAATCTATCACCTCTGCTGCCAATAACTATCTCATACATGTCATCAATTTCGTAATTATGTGACGACAATGCAATGTACACTTCACTTGATGCTTGAACAGAGAGCTCGATTCTAGTCTGTGATTCACGGATATGGTGAAATGGAAAAATGTAATCGTATTCACCACTTGTGAGACGAGTGAAGCATTCTAAAAAACATGACAATTTCATACATTACTATTACAGAAAAATTAATTACTACAATAGCTGATTTCATAATAATAATAATAAAATTAATAATAATAATAATATTTATTCGGCAAAAGTTCTTAAAAGTAAGTTTTACAATTCATCTTGCCAGGAGCAAGTAATAGGCATGAGCCCAAAATGAAAACTGCTCTTACTTCATATTGGTATACGTGACACCATTGGTGACATACATTGTGATTCGTTACTTATCAAAACAAAAATATAAAATAAACAGCCTGCAATCTGTAGATCACAAGATTTTAAAATGGTAGATCAAATTAAAAATGTTTTCTTCATTCTCAAAAATACACAAAAACAAAAATGTCCTTGGATATCTTGTACTTGTACTTTTTGTTTATGTGTGCACAATATTTTTAATGTTTTGTGGTAAAAGCATAAAATGTTTTGAATCACATGACGTTGAAAGTATTGTGAGTGCTCCCAGATACAAATAATAAAATTAAAAATCAAATTCATTGTAAAAATTTTGAAATATTTACCTGGTGATTCAGTGGTAGTTTGTGTGACAGAAACTTCCTCATTGGTAACCGAAACCTGCCCACTAACTCCAGCTGGTAAAGCTGTACCAGTAACTCTTGGTGTTGTAGAACCAGGATAGAATGTTACTACAGGTGCTGCAGTTACTACGGGTATTGGAATCAATGGCAAAGTTTCTGCAAAACAAAATGTTGGAATTTAAAGTTCAGTAAAAACAACATATATATATATATAAATCCAAAGGCAAATTACTGAAAAAATAACAATGCTGTGAGTATCAGTGGCTGAATCTCAATGGAGATACAAAAAACAGATGCGAAAGGTAAATCAAAACGATAAAGTAAAACAGCCAGAAAAGTTAGCAGAGCTTTCGGGCAACACTAGCCCTTCATTAGTGCAAGTGAGTGTACTTGGACAAAGTAGATAGTATAAGCAGACAAGCGCTGCCTGAGTGAACTGGAATAAAAGAAATAAGAACAAAAGAGGCACATGCTGGTGAAGAGAGTAAGGGTAGAAGTAGAAGATAGCTTGGTAGATATAAACAATTTTGGAATAGAACTTAAAAAAACAGCTTAAATGGTGGTTAATATTGAGACTTAAATTTAGGTAGTCAATGGAATAATTTTACCGATCTGGGATTTGTAATTGAGTGACCAGCTGAATTAAAATGTTCGGCTACAGGTTGATCAAGCTTTAATGTTTTGATAGCTGATCTGTGTTGTGTCATTCTCATATGGAGCATGTTTTTTGTTTCTCCGATGTACTGTTTACCACAAATATTACAGTATATAAATGACGTTTTTGGTTAGACAATTCATTGATTGTCTTATCCGAAAAATTCGGCCAGTTTGGTTACTCTTAAATTGTGTCGGGAATGACAACTGCTAGGGAGCAGGTACATATTTTTATCTGTGAGTTTATGAATAGGTCAGTTTTGAGTGTACCCTTTTCTATGGTCACTATAGTGTCCAAAAAGTCAACGCTACTAGTGGATTTAGTAGCTGTAAATTTGATAGGTGAGTGGGCTGAATTAATATTCAGAAGAAAAGAGTCCACATTATCTTCACCATGGGTCCAGATCATGCAGATGCAAATGTATCAAACAAGTGGTTTATTAGGTTGGAGGGACAGAAAATTTGCCACAAATTTGCAAAAGATGGCGCCATTTTTGTGCCCATAGCTTTGACATAAATTTGGAGGTAATGGTCATTTCCAAAAATAAAATTGTTGTTGTTAAAATCAACATGACCAGTTCTCGTAAATGAGCTTTAGTACGCGTTTTGCCTGGAATTTGTTTGTAATTTAAAATGCATGCATCGGCTCCTTCTTTGTGAGGGATATTAGTATACAACGATGAAATATCTAATTTAGCCAAAACAGAATTATTAGGTATATTTTGAATTTGGTTAATTTAGACATTTTCTATGATAGCAGTGCCATTGCCCGAAATAATGGGTCTACCAGGATTGCCTGCTTTGTGGATTTTAGGTAAGAAATAAAATCTGCCTGAACTGGATTAACCTGTTCCAAATGAGGTCCAATCTTAGGATCGAGTGATTTGTTATAATTAAAGAGCTTGTTTTATAAGCCATAATAAGACTTATAATAATACTGAATGAATCTAATCAGATACAAAATTTGATTACTACCTTGGCATGTTGCATGAGATTGTTCAGATGGGCAATGGCATCCATGTAGGCCATTATCTGTATCACAATATGATCCTTCACTACATTGCATTGACGTATTTGTGATGTTGTTAGAAGACTGACATTCAAATTGTTCATTACAATCTTCTGAAATCCAGCGTGCTCCAATCTTTTAAGTAATAAGATTATATAATATAACAATGTTATCTCTAAAAATTGACCTTAAAATTTTAAAATTCCTACTAGCATTTATAATTGATTAATACTCCCTGCTTACATCATGATATCGTCCATTGGAGAAACAACCACACTCTTCTACAGCAATGCAATGTGTACCACTCAACACATAACCATCATTACATTGACATCCTTCTTGACATGCATCAGGGCACTCATCTTCTGGAGTGATATATACACAGTTGTCTGGACAGGAACTCATGCAAGTTGTGTAGTGAGTATTTTCTGGGCAATTGTAAGCTATTACAGAAACAGAATGTAATTATATATACTGTACCGGTACATAATATAAATTTCAACATTTTATTGTCCACTATAGACTGTTTTATGATAGATCTCTGTTGAATCATCAGGTGCTAGGTTCTGAGTAATGCTTACAGTAATATGAAGTACAATTCACAGGAAGAAACGTTTTGTCTCTATTAAGCCCAGCACACACTATAGCTATCGGCAGAGCCAACTGGCATGAATAACACTTTGCTGTGTGTGCCGGACAATTTGTGAGGAATCGTCCACGCGTGCCGGTGAGGAAAATTCAATATAAAAATAGTTGTTTTTTTTTTTGCGCCAAACGTGAGCTAACAGCTCACTAAAAATGTCCACTGCGCATGACATATTCTACTTTATTAAAATATATGTCAGTCAGAAATCGCGTACTGAATGTGTTTAGTATGCGCCCGACAGAACACGATGACAGTTTGTGGCAAATTTTTTAGTGAGCCAAGTGTTATTTGTGCCAGTTGGCTCAGCTGATAGCTGATAGGGTTCGCCAGGCTTTATAAAGGCATTCACATTTGGTATTTCATCTGTATCTGCTAAATAATGCGTTTCTTTATAGGAAAGACACATCAGGGTTTCGTACAATATAATACCGTACTTACATACACTTGACTTATCATCATGCATCACTTATTACCATTAAAATAAGATTTCTACTTACTGAAGTTAATGTATGCCATTTAAATTCATATGTAATTTTTTTATAAATGTGTTTATTCCACAAACATTTGTATATGTGGTGTACAATAGGACCAGTTTTGAATTATAAAAATCCTAATTTATTTACATTATTTTATATAGTAAAAAGGAAAATTAACATAAAACAAAGACAAATAATACAAATATAAATTTTGTGGTGATGTTTGAATTGAATACTTACGACAGAATGTTTCAGTTCTAAATGTAGGTAAAAATATTCCATTTTCCCTGCAACGTTCATAGTATGCAATAAGGTTATTGCATAGAGTGTCTTCTCTACCTATAAAGCACATGTCAAAGACACAACCTTCATAGAATGGTATGAAGTCAACTGTACTGTGACATTCCTGAAACAATCCATCTGCATCTTTTATCATGCCACAACTGTCAGACATTTCAAACATAGCTTCCTTATTAGATGGGCAATCAGCACTTTCATGAGTTTGAGCTTGACATCTGTAAAATATAGAGAGTTGGGAATCTCTAATAACCATTAGTTCACAAAGATTAACAAAATAGTCTACAGATATAAATTTATAATAAATGTTATTGTGAGATCTTGAATTCCAGACTGTATATTAATCAGTAGGAAAGAATGTGATTCTTGCTGTATCTTTACATATCTCAAATCGTTTTTATTTTTTAGACTATTTAGTCCATAATACATGCCGTCCTAGAATAATATTAAATTTAAAACAGGAAGAACCTTACAATCTATTCTAAATCATAATTTGATTTTTTTACATCTTTAGCAATTGCTGCTATATAAAATGATTATTAATTTTGATCTGTAATGAAAACTTACTGAGGATCTACATTCCAGCTATTTCCCCATTCATTTTCATCAGAAGTTACTGTACCATCTGGTAGTGTAAGATCATTACGACGATTACCATCATAATTACCACAGAGTCCTTCTACATTGCTTTGGTAACGTTCTTCAACACCGGCTTCTACTCTATGGTTACCATCCCAAGTTAACCAGAAACCTGTATCACTGGTAATCAGAATATTGCGGCCAATATACTCAATATACAAACCATGTACTGGTATTGCTGGCAGAACAACAGATTCACCATTTACCTAAACATTAAAAACAAATTATTAAAGCTAAATCTATGCATTAAGAAACAATGGAGCACATTTCTTCTCTTGTGTGATCTTAATTTCTAAAATGAGATTTTAGTTTGATTAAAACAATCTGTACTACTGTAGGTAGTATATTAATTAACTGTGTTGTGTGTTGTTTTAACATTTTCAGGCTTTGTTGTACATTGTTTGTTATGATGAAAAAATAAAGATTGATTGATTATTAATATAATAAATATTGTAATGTGCCTCATTGAATGTATCAACAAAAAAAGATGGAATTCAATAATATATATATATATATATATATAGATTCATGATCTTTCATGTGGGCTGTAAATTGTAGATAAACAGTAGGACAAGTTGCTTTTTATTTTGTTTGTGGCGAAAAAACACAGGAATAAAAAAATTGTCATAATACAAATATAACATAATGTTTCCATACTCTTCTATACAAAATCATTTTACATAACAAAATATTAGTACCATACTTGCAGTGCATAAGTAAGAAATAAAAAGAAACATACCCTGGTATCAAATCTACGGTTTAGTGTTATGACCACATCGGACACATTAACGAGCACATACTCTGCAAGTGTAACTGTTGCCCTGCGTCTGTATTGATTTTTGATAGAAACAGTGAATAAAGGAGGCGAATTTAGAGTGTCACGTAAGAACACATAAGTACAATTTCCTTGAAAGTTCTTTTTCTTGCCGTCAAATGTTATATAATGTGGATCTCCCCACCCAATACATTTAGCTGATCCTAACAAGCAAAAAAAAAAAACAACAAAATGCATTATTTAGTACTTTTTTACGTTACATACTAAAGAATATTAATATTTGTTTGTAAGATTAAAAGGCCATTTATAATATAATATTTTGATCTGATATATAATCAGATGACATCATGATTAGTAAGAGCAATAATATTGTGATTGTATTGTTCTTTTTGATCATGACATCATTTGATTGGATTTTTAAAAATATTTTTTCATCAAAGACAGCATAAAATGTTATCCTATAGTTCTAGGGTGAACATTTCTTTGAAAGAAAAATGTATGTTTATCTATCTAACTGTGGTTCTTTATTGTTCATAGTATAAATAAATAGGCCTTAAGTGGTTATTCATGGGTTAGCATGACATAGACTCCATCCTGCCACTTCTGATATTTTTATACAGTTTAATTGCATGCTTGATAAAGAAATATGATTTTAAAAGTAATAGAAGATAAATTTTTATTTTTTAAATAAAATAGTGGACCAAACCTTGTCTAGATGTAGTACGTCCATGACTTTCTTCATGAGTTTCTGATATACAAAAGAAAATTTAAGAATATTTTATTTCATGCTGTAACGATTGTTTCCACCTTAATTGCCGAGTTAAGAATTGATAAGGACATCTAAAATATTTAATATTTTTTACAATAATTGTTTAAAATCAATAAATAGTACTAAATGCTTACTTGTAGCATTATTTATAACTAAATGATTGATTGATTTTGTTTAAAATATATAGATGTGTATCTGACTTTGGTGTCAACAGGCATTGCTGTATAAGTCTGTTTTTGTTATGGTTGGCCCTGCTTTCAAAGTTTTTATTTTATTTTTGTAATGATTGCACATACATGTGTTTTATAAAAAGAACAAAATAAATAATGAAAAGATATTAATAACACTAGAGAAGTATACAAGGTTTATACATTTCGTTGTACTATATTACATAAAACATGTCAATTTAAACTCTACACAACAGGGTAAAGAAATAAAACAATTAAATAAAATTAAATTATATAAAACTGAATAATAAACAAATGATTTACCTGTGACTGAAGGAGGTGGTGTTACTGCGAGTTCTAAAAATAAAAAAGAATATTCATCGATTTGTTATTGACTTTTATTTTTTGGCCTATTAATACCAACTAAACGGAAGAAAAACATTTTGCATCTCAAACAGAATTAGTCAAAAGTTGCATTTGTAGATTTTTAGATACAGCCAAAAACAATATAGTGGCTGAAAAATTGCAATTTTTTTTTTATGGAAAACGATAGTTGAAACAATATTTATATACATTAACTTTTTTCTTTTTTTTTTCTATTTTGAGACAAATAAATGCATGAATTTTAACATGTTGTCGTCTATTGGTTAAAAAATGGTGTATGATTTTTATAAAGCCTAAGTTTTTATGCTTAAATTGTTCTAATAGAACAATTAGAATACCCCATTGCAATGCATTAATGTATATTATTTGCAAAAATCTTAATTTCAAAATGTCATACTTATGTCTGATTCCGTATGAAGATGCCACATATGAAGCTCAATTAATACTGAACAATAAATATCTAGACATAATTTATATATAAATTCTTCAAACCTTGTGTGATCAACTAAACTGGAAATTTAAACTATTTTATAGAAGTCTATACAAAATAGAAGCATAGCCGAACCTCTACACCAAAGTAAAAAATTTAAAATGAATGTCTATACATTTCACAACACATACCTGGGCATCCAAGAAGTTCCATGCGCATACTGCAATGTCCATTCCATCTGAGAGGATGAATCCGAATGTATCGGGCCAACACAGCATCAGGAAAGAGACTTGTTACTTGAGTATCTTTATCAGAATTGCCACCAAATTCCTATAAAAAGAAAACAAATTTGTAATGCTTGTATTTATTTCAATTAAATTTATTCAATTTCATTTATTCTTTTAGGTGAGATATAAAATACTGTATGTAACTGGAGCACTGAGGAGAGACAAATGTTTATTTCTCATTCAGATAATATGTTCAGTTACCCATTTTACGTGTTTCTATTTGTGCACATAAAATTCATATTCCACTTAAAATAGGTGATTTAATAATTAGACACAGTTCCAAATTTGCTGGAAGAATAAATGAATAGAAAGACAACAAACAAATATAACAATACAAAAATAAATAGTCTTACCAATGGATTTCCATCACTTCCAGGTATTGATTGCCAATTGACTGCATCCATACCATACATTACTTCATAAGCAGTAACCCATTGGTCATAGTTACCATTTCTTCCTTGGGTAATAACACCTGTTACCATTTTAACTTCACCAATATCAACTTGAAGCCATGGGTCGTTGTCATTAGATGCTGCAGCCCAAGATCCAATATCACCACCTCTAGGTGTCAGGTTGAGCCTAGCAAGACGTGCTGCATGTCTAGAGTTGTATTCACTAGATGCCGTGACAGACGCATCTGGGATAACTCTACTTTCCATGCCAACAGCATTTCTACAATTTTCTGTTATAAAGTGTACACAATCTTTGTCATTTACCGACATAATGTTACATGGTATACAAATAATGAATGTTTATGAGTGTACTGTAATGGTACAAATAATGGCATGAGGTGAATGAAAGGTTATATTTCACACCTACTGTAGTGTTAATTATGTCAACAAACGACCAAAAAATCCTAGGCCTAGCAAGGCTAAAGTGCCTAGCCTGATACAAACGGGCCTAGGCCTAACTGGCAAGGCTAGAAAGGCAGTGATACCATTATGAAACTTCGACAAGCAACTGGAACTCATTTAGGCCTAGGCTAATTCTATTTTTTGCAACGATTCCTTGTCTGGTAGAGATGTTCCCATTAATTAATAAAAATTATATAATGATTTAAAGGTAATTTAAATGCCCTTTTTGGTCTAAATTAGTACTTTAAAAATGTACTTCCATTGCAAAACCAGTCATAACATTCAATACGGCGGAAGTACAAAATAGGTGGCGCTGTAGTATTTCAAAAGCAATAGTATAGTGCGTACTATTGCACACTATGTGACTCACAATCGTCCAATCAAATGACAGGAATTTATTTAGGTGTTATAATAATACTCAACATTTAATAAAATATAGTATACAAACATGAAAATACAATTGTGACCTACTATAATCAATTCTACAAATATTACAAATTGCCTGTGATAGAAAAAATGTTTCAGAAATATTAAATAATGATATACAATTTTATAATTCTTTCAATTTTGTTATTGTCATTTAAAGTTTTAATTGTTGTTTATCCAAATGCAATATACAAAATAATTTCATAAAAATTAACAAAAGGGAGAATAGCTTTTCACCTGATCACGGATATAAATAGATAATTTTATTCCCAAAATTTTAAAGCAGAAATCTTACCATGAGTTTCTGCAACAGGGGCTGTAACAAAGAAAAAACATATAGATTTAATTAAACAGTTAAATAGCATGTGTTTCTGCAACAGAGATTGTTTAAAAAAAACACAAAACAATGCCATATAATTGATTTAATTTTGACCATATATATATATATTTTACAAATTAAGCTATCTCCTTAACATAGTCTACAGTACCCACAGAATGCAATAACAAATTATTTAATCTTAAAGTGTATACCAATACATAGTAAAACAAAAATTAGCTGCACATTTTCAGTTAGGCTATAAAAGTAATTTATTTTTTCTTTTATTGAGATTAGATTATTTTATTATTAGTCTACCTGCAAAACTGTAATGGCTTATATCATGATTTTCTTGGATAATTTAACTTAAAACGATTGTATAGCAAGTGTTCTCTCATAAAGCTAAAACAAACATTACCTGCACATCCCAGAACTTCAAATCTCATACTGATGTGTGAACGCCATTGAAGAGGACGAATACGAACATATTGTGTTGTAAGTGGTTCAAAAAACAATGTAGTAACATGTGTATTTCTGTCACTATTACCAACAAATGACTGTAAACAAAAAAAGTTGTTTAGGTTACTGCACATGTAAAAAATTACAGATATCATTGGACAGAAGCAGAATATTAGAAACAAAACCTTGACATTCCAGTAACAGAACAATTTAGTCAAATGAACAATGTGATGCATGATGTCCCATGAATTGGATTTCTAATATCAAGAATGACTATAGCAGAATTCAATTAACTGTCCAAATACCAAAGATAACCTAGGCTTGGTTCTAACTTTGGGGTTTTCAAAATGTAATTTAAATAGTAATACCAAAGTTTATCTAGGCAAGCAATATAAAAAAAAGTCTAAACAAAGTTCAAATTATTTGCATGATAAAAAAAAACATTTATGAGTAGAAAGAAAACCAACAATTTACCTGGTCATCCCTTCCAAGAGATGACTTGAATATAATAATAAAATATTAACCACACTACAAATTATAGTAATATAAATAGCGTACATATCCATTAAATGTGCTCAAATTTACCTTTGGTTGGCCATCCCTTCCAAGAATGACTTCCCAGTTGATTCCATCCATACTGTACAAGACTTGGTAAGAACTAACCCATTGTTCATAATCATTTCTTCCTTGAGTAATTAAACCAGTAACTTCCTTAACTTCTCCAAGGTTCACTTGAATCCATTGATCTTGATTGTTTGATCTTGCAGCCCACGATCCGATACCATCACTATCAGGAGTCATATCAAGACGAGCACGTCGTGCCCCATGTGCATTGTTGTATTCACTTGATGCTTCGATTTGACTAGATGGAATACCAAGTGATTGCATTCCCATTGGCTCCCTACACCTCTCTGTATTTGTAAACAGAATTATTAATGATTTAACCTAATTTTCCAAAAAATATCTTAATAATTTTAGTGAATATATCAGCTTATAAATTCAATACCAAAGTAAAGGAATATTATACAATTTCAGGCACAAAATGGTAAACAAATATTCTACTCACCATCAGCAATCTCAGCTGAAATTAAAACAAAAACAAAAGTTATTACAATTGAAGAATCGTGATTAGTATGATATTTTAGTTTTTTTATACTGTTCAATGCATTTAAGTTTTTAAAGAAATATTTCAACTGGTGATCCGGTATCCTATTATTATTATTATAGTATTATTCTTAAATGCATTGGTTTCATTATGCAAAGTAAGGTTTCAAAATTTAAATTTACTTTTTAGAGGTACTATAATAAACAAACAAGACTGATCTGCCGCAATAATTCCCTTTCATAATACATTTGTTACTACTATAGTGAATTATAATATATACAGTAATATACAGAACAAAATTTAAATCATTTTGATTAATTAAAACAATGAAAATGTTGTCATCGAATTGGGTGTAATTAAAACTATTATATTATTACCAGTAGTTCACTTTTCAAATATCTGATTATTCTAATGATTTGACTACATAAATTGGTGTAAAGGAATCAATATTATTGTGGAAATACCTGGACAACCAAGAACTTCAAATCTTAAACTGATGTGATTATTCCAAGCTGTTGGGTTGATACGAATGTAACGGGCATGGACAGGTGCTGGAAAAAGATTGGTAACTTCTGAGTCAGGATTGGTGTTTCCAACAAATTCCTGTAAATTGACAAACATTACAGAAAATATTTATACATTATTGTATAATTTAAATGAACTTAGATAAAACGTTTGATATCTATTTTTGGATGACGTAAATGTCACATTATGTGTAGTTTGTGACCTATAAATTTTACCAAAATACTATGGAAAATGACTACAATATTGATCTATATTTGATGCAGATTGGTCACAAATTTAAGGTGTTTTATCGTAATGTTTTAATATAGTCTACGTTTTTATGGCTGTATTTGTAAATATTAGATATAAGAAACAATTTAAAATTAATGGGAAACAATAATTTGGTAAGGATACATTTCTTGTTAAGAGATCAGATTCTAAAATTAGATTAATAACATAACATCGCATACACAAATACAGAAAAAAAAAGACAATGCTATAGTGTATCAGTGGCAAGGTCTTTAATGTAAAAAAGGGAAACTTACAACAGCAGCATCATTGGCTCCAATGATTGATTCAAAGTTGTTACCATCAATACTGTACAAAACTTCAAAAGTTGTAATCCATTGGTCATAGCCCCCATTACGTCCTTGTGTAATTACTCCAGTCACTTCTTTTATACCACCAATATCTGCTTGGATCCATTGGTCTTGATTATTTGATTGAGCGGCCCAAGCACCAATATTACCATTCCTTGGAGTTGTATTAAGTCTACCATATTCAGGCCCATGTCGTGCATTATATTCAGTCGATGCTGTAAGTGCAATTGTTCCTTCTTCTACTCCCAAAGGATCTGTACAGAACTCTGTTTCAGCTCCTAATCATTAGAATAGAATGGTCAGTCAATTTATAACATAACATAAAACAGTTTATTCAAATAATTCATTTCTATTCAGACATTTGCACAATTTAATTATATACCTGGACAGCCGATGACATCAAACCTCATACTAATATGTTGGTGCCAAGTCATTGGATGGATTCTAATAAATCGTGCCTGTATTTCAACTGGAAATAGATTGGTAACCTGTGTATCTTTATCTGTATTGCCAACAAATACCTGCAAATAAACAAGCAATGAATATGTAAACAATATCACAAGAGTATTGAAATGTAAAGAAACAAATATTAATTAATATTATTAGATGTTACCATAATTTCCAAGTTGCTCTGTATGTTTTCAATTTAAGACAGTACTAAAAATTCTGAATAATGTATACGGAAAGGATATACCAATAAATTCATAGCTTCTTGTGACAAACTATTTGTATAATATAAACTCACCATTGATGTGCCAAAAGTTGTCATAACTGTTTCCCAGTTAGAACCATCCATGCCATACAATACTTCATATGACTTAACCCATTGATCATAATTTCCATTACGGCCTTGGGTTACTACACCAGTCACTACTTTCACGTCATTAAGATCAACTTGAATCCACTGATTACGATCATTAGTTCTGGCTGCCCATGCACCAATGCCATCGTTATCAGGTTCAATATTCAATCTACCACGATGAGCACCATGTTGGGCATTGTGTTCACTTGAAGCACGGATGTTTCCTGATGGGATTTCTGATGATTCTATGCCAAGGCTTGCACCAGTGCAAGATCCTTCTGTACAAAAATTAAATTAGATTATTATTTTTCAGGTCCATAACACAATATACTATACTGTTTTTGCTGTCAATGTGTGTTGTATGCATTTACATAAACAAATTCTTTCTTGAACATTTAAATTTACCTTCACTAAGCTCTTGTGGTTCTTGATCTTCATCTAAAAATAAGTTAATTACAAAGACAAAATGACATTTCAATCAAAATAACCATTTCCTAAATTAAGTGTAAAAACAAACTCTATTAACTATCTAGTGCATACAATTTATATATGTGAATAACCATTTCTTAAATTAAGTGTAAAAACAAACTCTATTAACTATCTATTGCATACAATTTATATATGTGAATAACCATTTCTTAAATTAAGTGTAAAAACAAACTCTATTAACTATCTATTGCATACAATTTATTTACGTGAATAACCATTTCTTAACTTAAGTGTAAAAACAAAATCTATTAACTATCTAGTGCATACAATTTATTTACGTGAATAAGCATTTCTTAACTTAAGTGTAAAAACAAACTCTATTAACTATCTATTGCATCATACCTTGCTGGATAACTAAATTGTAAGAAATATTATATTAGTAATATAGATTAAATAGAAGCATACACTTCAAAATGCAAGTTACCTGGGCATCCAAGAAGTTCCATGCGCATACTGCAATGTCCATTCCATCTGAGAGGATGAATCCGAATGTATCGGGCCAACACAGCATCAGGAAAGAGACTTGTTACTTGAGTATCTTTATCAGAATTGCCACCAAATTCCTATCAAAAGAAAACCAATTAGTAATGCTTGTATTTACTATGGATAGTGATATAATTAACTCAAAAAAAAAAAACAAAAAACAAATGTAAGAAAAAACCTTACCAATGGATTTCCATCACTTCCAGGTATTGATTGCCAATTGACTGCATCCATACCATACATTACTTCATAAGCAGTAACCCATTGGTCATAGTTACCATTTCTTCCTTGGGTAATAACACCTGTTACCATTTTAACTTCACCTATATCAACTTGAAGCCATGGGTCGTTGTCATTAGATGCTGCAGCCCAAGATCCAATATCACCACCTCTAGGTGTCAGGTTGAGTCTAGCAAGACGTGCTGCATGTCTAGAGTTGTATTCACTAGATGCCGTGACAGACGAATCTGGGATAATCATTAATTCCATGCCAACAGCATTTCTGCAGTTCACTATTGAAAAAAATGCAAATCTTGTTTTACTGTTCAAATTTAATGATACAGTATATTTTTTAATCTATTTAAGTACAATTCAATATAAGGCATACATACCCTCACGAATATACAATTGAAAATGTTTAGTTACAGCTTGCATAAAGAATACAAGTGCTAATGTTTTTTTTTTAAATTTAATTGTTCACAAACCATTCATTGTATATACAACTAAACTAACTATTGTTTAAAGTTAAATGAATTATAGTCCCTAAAAACTTACCATGAGTTTCTTCAACAGGAGCTGTAATAAAGAAAACATGTTTATATTGTTTAATATTTGAAATTTGTAAATCATGTGGGCTTTGTATACTGCAGGGTAAAATGATTAGAGTATGTTGATAATATAGCTGGGCATAAATGCACGTTATATCTAGATGAAGTAGGAATGGAACATGGTCACAAGGTTTATATCATGACTTTGTTTAATACAGTTTAACTTTAAAATCAATCTAACTGTACTTTTATTATTTATTGAAAGTGTCTACAGTAAAAGCAAAAACAAACATTACCTGCACATCCCAGAACTTCAAATCTCATACTGATGTGTGAACGCCATTGAAGAGGACGAATACGAACATATTGTGTTGTAAGTGGTTCAAAAAACAATGTAGTGACATGTGTATTTCTGTCACTATTACCAACAAATGACTGTAATTAAACATAGTTGTAATCATTAAAAACAATAACATTTGGTTTTACTTGTGATGTTAAAATTAAATGTCAATTTAACATCATCATCTTTCATCTTCAGTTTAGAAAATTAATCTGTAATACGATTATTACTGTATAACTGTACAATATAATTTTATTAGTCAATACTAATTTTTGTTATAATTGATAATAAAAAATATGAAAATAAATTAAAAATATTACAATATACTATGCCTAAAAGTGATTGCAATCATATGCATAAATATATGTTAACACAACAAAAAAGAGTTAACAATAAAATATTAACCACACAGTACAAATTAATAGCGTACATATCCATTAAATGTGCTCAAATTTACCTTTGGTTGGCCATCCCTTCCAAGAATGACTTCCCAGTTGATTCCATCCATACTGTACAAGACTTGGTAAGAACTAACCCATTGTTCATAATCATTTCTTCCTTGAGTAATTAAACCAGTAACTTCCTTAACTTCTCCAAGGTTCACTTGAATCCATTGATCTTGATTGTTTGATCTTGCAGCCCACGATCCGATACCATCACTATCAGGAGTCATATCAAGACGAGCACGTCGTGCCCCATGTGCATTGTTGTATTCACTTGATGCTTCGATTTGACTAGATGGAATACCAAGTGATTGCATTCCCATTGGCTCCCTACACCTCTCTGTATTTGTAAACAGAATTATTAATGATTTAACCTAATTTTCCAAAAAATATCTGAATAATTTTAGTGAATATATCAGCTTATAAATTCAATACCAAAGTAAAGGAATATTATACAATTTCAGGCACAAAATGGTAAACAAATATTCTACTCACCATCAGCAATCTCAGCTGAAATTAAAACAAAAACAAAAGATTTACAAAAAATTACAATTGAAGAATCGTAATTAGTATGATATTTTAGTTTTTTTTATACTGTTCAATACATTTAAGTTTTTAAAGAAATATTTCAACTGGTGATCCGGTATCCTATTATTATTATTATAGTATTATTCTTAAATGCATTTGTTTCATTATGCAATGTAACTTTTCAAAATTTAAATTTATTTTTTAGGTACTATAATAAACTGGATCAGCCGCAATAATTCCTTTTCATAATACATTTGTTACTACTATAGTGAAATATAATATATACAGTAATATACAGAAAAAAATTGAAAATCATTTTGATTAATTAAATAGTTATCTGATTATTTGAATGATTTGACTAAAAAAATTGGTCTAAAGGAATAAATATTATTGTAAAAATACCTGGACAACCAAGAACTTCAAATCTTAAACTGATGTGATTATTCCAAGCTGTTGGGTTGATACGAATGTAACGGGCATGGACAGGTGCTGGAAAAAGATTGGTAACTTCTGAGTCAGGATTGGTGTTTCCAACAAATTCCTGTAAATTGACAAACATTACAGAAAATATTTATACATTATTGTATAATTTAAATGAACTTAGATAAAATATTTCTGGATTATTCTTACTTTGAAGATAGACGTAATGACATAAACGCCACTTATGTGTAATTTGTGACCTATATATTTTACCAAAATATTATGGAAAATGACAATATACAATATTGATGTATATTTGATGCAGATTAGTGACGAATTTTATAACAATGTTTTAATATGGCTGTATTTATAAAGAATGTAAATATTATATAATTTATAAGAAATAATTTAAAATTAACGGGAAACAATAATTTGGTAGGGATACATTTCTTGTTAAGAGATCAGATTCTAAAATTAAATTAATAACATAACATCGAATACACAAATACAGAAAAAAAAAGACAATGCTATAGTGTATCAGTGGCAAGGTCTTTAATGTAAAAAAGGGAAACTTACAACAGCAGCATCATTGGCTCCAATGATTGATTCAAAGTTGTTACCATCAATACTGTACAAAACTTCAAAAGTTGTAATCCATTGGTCATAGCCCCCATTACGTCCTTGTGTAATTACTCCAGTCACTTCTTTTATACCACCAATATCAGCTTGGATCCATTGGTCTTGATTATTTGATTGAGCGGCCCAAGCACCAATATTACCATTCCTTGGAGTTGTATTAAGTCTACCATATTCAGGCCCATGTCGTGCATTATATTCAGTCGATGCTGTAAGTGCAATTGTTCCTTCTTCTACTCCCAAAGGATCTGTACAGAACTCTGTTTCAGCTCCTAATCATTAGAATAGAATGGTCAGCCAATTTATAACATAACATAAAACAGTTTATTCAAATAAATCATTCTATTCAGACATTTGCACAATTTAATTATATACCTGGACAGCCGATGACATCAAACCTCATACTAATATGTTGGTGCCAAGTCATTGGATGGATTCTAATAAATCGTGCCTGTATTTCAACTGGAAATAGATTGGTAACCTGTGTATCTTTATCTGTATTGCCAACAAATACCTGCAAATAAACAAGCAATGAATATGTAAACAATATCACAAGAGTATTGAAATGTAAAGAAACAAATATTAATTAATATTATTAGATGTTACCATAATTTCCAAGTTGCTCTGAATAATTCTGAATAATGTATACAGAAAGAATATACCAATAAATTCATAGCTTCTTGTGACAAACTATTTGTATAATATAAACTTACCATTGATGTGCCAAAAGTTGTCATAACTGTTTCCCAGTTAGAACCATCCATGCCATACAATATTTCATATGACTTAACCCATTGATCATAATTTCCATTACGCCCTTGGGTTACTACACCAGTCACTACTTTCACGTTATTAAGATCAACTTGAATCCACTGATTACGATCATTGGTTCTGGCTGCCCATGCACCAATGCCATCGTTATCAGGTTCAATATTCAATCTACCACGACGAGCACCGTGTTGGGCATTGTGTTCACTTGAAGCACGGATGTTTCCTGATGGGATTTCTGATGATTCTATGCCAAGGCTTGCACCAGTGCAAGATCCTTCTGTACAAAAATTAAATTAGATTATTATTTTTCAGGTCCATAACACAATATACTATACTGTTTTTGCTGTCATGTTGTGTTGTATGCATTTACATAAACAAATTCTTTCTTGAACTTTAAATTTACCTTCAGTAGGTTCTTGTGGTTCTTGATCTTCATCTAAAAATAAGTTAATTACAAAGACAAAATGACATTTCAATCCAGTATGGGTAGTAACAATTTATATATGTGAATAACCATTTCTTAAATTAAGTGTAAAAACAAACTCTATTAACTATCTATTGCAGACAATTTATTTACGTGAATAACCATTTCTTAACTTAAGTGTAAAAACAAACTCTATTAACTATCTATTGCATACAATTTATTTACGTGAATAACCATTTCTTAACTTAAGTGTAAAAACAAACTCTATTAACTATCTATTGCATACAATTTATTTACGTGAATAAGCATTTCTTAACTTAAGTGTAAAAACAAACTCTATTAACTATCTATTGCATCATACCTTGCTGGATAACTAAATTGTAAGAAATATTATATTAGTAATATAGATTAAATAGAAGCATACACTTAAAAATGCAAGTTACCTGGGCATCCAAGAAGTTCCATGCGCATACTGCAATGTCCATTCCATCTGAGAGGATGAATCCGAATGTATCGGGCCAACACAGCATCAGGAAAGAGACTTGTTACTTGAGTATCTTTATCAGAATTGCCACCAAATTCCTATCAAAAGAAAACCAATTGGTAATGCTTGTATTTACTATGGATAGTGATATAATTAACTCAAAAAAACAAAAAAAAATACAAATGTAAGAAAAAACCTTACCAATGGATTTCCATCACTTCCAGGTATTGATTGCCAATTGACTGCATCCATACCATACATTAATTCATAAGCAGTAACCCATTGGTCATAGTTACCATTTCTTCCTTGGGTAATAACACCTGTTACCATTTTAACTTCACCTATATCAACTTGAAGCCATGGGTCATTGTCATTAGATGCTGCAGCCCAAGATCCAATATCACCACCTCTAGGTGTCAGGTTGAGCCTAGCAAGACGTGCTGCATGTCTAGAGTTGTATTCACTAGATGCCGTGACAGATGCATCTGGGATAATCATTAACTCCATGCCAACAGCATTTCTGCAGTTCACTATTGAAAAAAATGCAAATCTTGTTTTACTGTTCAACTTGAATGATACAGTATATTTTTTAATCTATTTAAATCAATGATATATTATATAGCCGAAGGCTGGATGACGAACTACAATGTTATCGCAGTTCAAAAAGTGATTCTCCATGGAGAGGGAACCAACAAGATGGCGGCTGCAATCGACCAATCAGATATACCCTACGCAGTACGCACTACTATACGCCTGTGTTGAGCCTATCGTGAGAACGATACGCAACACAGCGTGTTAAGCATATAAATGCGAACGCATTCTATATGATCCTCGTATACAAAAAATGCTAGATTACCAAGACCTTATTCATTCCATTGCGATTATTAATATATTTAATTTTATAAAAACTTCACTGTGCTTTGATAAGAATATGTGTTATAATTTATGTGGTCTTAATGTATTATATTAGATTATTATTTTTTATATTAAATAATGTTTTTGAACAGATTTACGGCTGCCATCTTGTTGGTTCTCCCACCTGTTGGAATCACTTTTCAGTCTGGAGTACGCCTACTAGCCTTCGGCTTATTACATCTCTCCGATTTAAGTACAATTAAATATAAGACATACATACCCTCAAGAATAAACAATTGAAAATGTTTAGTTACAGCTTGCATAAAGAATACAAGGGCTAATGTTTATTTTTTTTTTTTAAAGTTAATTGTTCACAAACCATTCATTGTATCTACAACTAAACTAACTATTGTTTAAAGTTAAATGAATTAGTCCCTAAAAACTTACCATGAGTTTCTTCAACAGGAGCTGTAATAAAGAAAACATGTTTATATTGTTTAATATTTGAAATTTGTAAATCATGTGGGGTTTGTATACCACAGGATAAAATGATTAGAGTATGTTGATAATATAGCTGAAGTAGGCATGAAACATGGTCACAAGGGTTTATATCATGACTTTTTTTAATACAGTTTAACTTTAAAATCAATCTAACTGTACTTTTATTATTTATTGAAAGTGTCTACAGTAAAAGCAAAAACAAACATTACCTGCACATCCCAGAACTTCAAATCTCATACTGATGTGTGAACGCCATTGAAGAGGACGAATACGAACATATTGTGTTGTAAGTGGTTCAAAAAACAATGTAGTAACATGTGTATTTCTGTCACTATTACCAACAAATGACTGTAATTAAACATAGTTTTAACCATTAAAAACAATAACATGGTTTTACTTGTGATGTTAAAAATTAAATGTCAATTTAACATCATCATATTTCATCTTCAGTTTTAGAAAATTATTCTTTAATCTGGTTATTACTGTATAACTGTACTATAATTGTATTAGTCAATACTAATTTTTGTTATAATTAATAATAAAAAATATGAAAATAAAAATTCCAGTCAAAATATTACAATATACTATGCCTAAAAGTGATTGAAATCATACGCATTAATATATGTTAACACAACAACAAAGAGTTAACAATAAAATATTAACCATACATTAACAAATTATAGTAATACAGATAGCGTACATATCCATTAAATGTGCTCAAATTTACCTTTGGTTGGCCATCCCTTCCAAGAATGACTTCCCAGTTGATTCCATCCATACTGTACAAGACTTGGTAAGAACTAACCCATTGTTCATAATCATTTCTTCCTTGAGTAATTAAACCAGTAACTTCCTTAACTTCTCCAAGGTTCACTTGAATCCATTGATCTTGATTGTTTGATCTTGCAGCCCACGATCCGATACCATCACTATCAGGAGTCATATCAAGACGAGCACGTCGTGCCCCATGTGCATTGTTGTATTCACTTGATGCTTCGATTTGACTAGATGGAATACCAAGTGATTGCATTCCCATTGGCTCCCTACACCTCTCTGTATTTGTAAACAGAATTATTAATGATTTAACCTAATTTTCCAAAAAATATCTTAATAATTTTAGTGAATATATCAGCTTATAAATTCAATACCAAAGTAAAGGAATATTATACAATTTCAGGCACAAAATGGTAAACAAATATTCTACTCACCATCAGCAATCTCAGCTGAAATTAAAACAAAAACAAAAGTTATTACAATTGAAGAATCGTGATTAGTATGATATTTTAGTTTTTTTATACTGTTCAATGCATTTAAGTTTTTAAAGAAATATTTCAACTGGTGATCCGGTATCCTATTATTATTATTATAGTATTATTCTTAAATGCATTGGTTTCATTATGCAAAGTAAGGTTTCAAAATTTAAATTTACTTTTTAGAGGTACTATAATAAACAAACAAGACTGATCTGCCGCAATAATTCCCTTTCATAATATATTTGTTACTACTATAGTGAATTATAATATATACAGTAATATACAGAACAAAATTTAAATCATTTTGATTAATTAAAACAATGAAAATGTTGTCATCGAATTGGGTGTAATTAAAACTATTATATTATTACCAGTAGTTCACTTTTCAAATATCTGATTATTCTAATGATTTGACTACATAAATTGGTGTAAAGGAATCAATATTATTGTGGAAATACCTGGACAACCAAGAACTTCAAATCTTAAACTGATGTGATTATTCCAAGCTGTTGGGTTGATACGAATGTAACGGGCATGGACAGGTGCTGGAAAAAGATTGGTAACTTCTGAGTCAGGATTGGTGTTTCCAACAAATTCCTGTAAATTGACAAACATTACAGAAAATATTTATACATTATTGTATAATTTAAATGAACTTAGATAAAACGTTTGATATCTATTTTTGGATGACGTAAATGTCACATTATGTGTAGTTTGTGACCTATAAATTTTACCAAAATACTATGGAAAATGACTACAATATTGATCTATATTTGATGCAGATTGGTCACAAATTTAAGGTGTTTTATCGTAATGTTTTAATATAGTCTACGTTTTTATGGCTGTATTTGTAAATATTAGATATAAGAAACAATTTAAAATTAATGGGAAACAATAATTTGGTAAAGATACATTTCTTGTTAAGAGATCAGATTCTAAAATTAGATTAATAATATAAATCGAATACACAAATACTGAAAAAAAAAGACAATGCTAGTGTATCAGTGGCAAGGTCTTTAATATAAAAAAGGGAAACTTACAACAGCAGCATCATTGGCTCCAATGATTGATTCAAAGTTGTTACCATCAATACTGTACAAAACTTCAAAAGTTGTAATCCATTGGTCATAGCCCCCATTACGTCCTTGTGTAATTACTCCAGTCACTTCTTTTATACCACCAATATCAGCTTGGATCCATTGGTCTTGATTATTTGATTGAGCGGCCCAAGCACCAATATTACCATTCCTTGGAGTTGTATTAAGTCTACCATATTCAGGCCCATGTCGTGCATTATATTCAGTTGATGCTGTAAGTGCAATTGTTCCTTCTTCTACTCCCAAAGGATCCATACAGAACTCTGTTTCAGCTCCTAATCATTAGAATAGAATGGTCAGTCAATTTATAACATAACATAAAACAGTTTATTCAAATAATTCATTTCTATTCAGATATTTGCACAATTTAATTATATACCTGGACAGCCAATGACATCAAACCTCATACTGATATGTTGGTGCCAAGTCATTGGATGGATTCTAATAAATCGTGCCTGTATTTCAACTGGAAATAGATTGGTAACCTGTGTATCTTTATCTGTATTGCCAACAAATACCTGGAAATAAACAAGCAATGAATATGTAAACAATATCACAAGAGTATTGAAATGTAAAGAAACAAATTATTTAATATTATTAGATGTTACGATAATTTCCAAGTTGCTCTGTATGTTTTCAATTTAAGACAGTACTAAAAATTCTGAATAATGTATACAGAAAGAATATACCAATAAATTCATAGCTTCTTGTGACAAACTATTTGTATAATATAAACTTACCATTGATGTGCCAAAAGTTGTCATAACTGTTTCCCAGTTAGAACCATCCATGCCATACAATACTTCATATGACTTAACCCATTGATCATAATTTCCATTACGCCCTTGGGTTACTACACCAGTCACTACTTTCACGTTATTAAGATCAACTTGAATCCACTGATTACGATCATTGGTTCTGGCTGCCCATGCACCAATGCCATCATTATCAGGTTCAATATTCAATCTACCACGACGAGCACCGTGTTGGGCATTGTATTCACTTGAAGCACGGATGTTTCCTGATGGAATTTCTGATAATTCTATGCCAAGACTTGCACCAGTGCAAGATTCTTAAAAGTAATAAATTAAGTTAAACATTTATTTTGTCAGTATACAAAGAGCATAAATACATGAAGAAATTCACAAATGTACAAATAGTGAACTTTCAGATTCACTTCAAATCGGTTTTTGGTTTTAGGCTATTTGGAGCATTTTACGAAATGTCAACTTTTTGACTTACTATACCAAAATTTCATCATTTGTGTCGAATTGTCTTGTTTGTCAATACTGTTTAGTAATTTAATTACATACATTTTTTACTAACCCTAACCACACAATATAGTTGAACTCTGAAGAGGAGGATGAGCATATCAGTATGGTGAATATTATTATAATATTTTAAATGAAAAGACAAAATACAGGTGAAAAAATGATTGGCAATATTTTTGAGATCTCAATTGGAATAAAAGAGAGATCAAGTTTAAACAACAATCATTTTGTTAGAACATTCTAATAAACTAAATTCTAACTTTTAAAAACTTTGAATACAGTACAGACCTTCATTTGGAGATTCAAGTTCTTGATTTTCATCTTGAAATAAAAATATAATCAAATGGTTAAATATTTACATTGTTAGCTGCCTTATATCAAAATAATATGTAGCTGGTGACAGTACAGTAATGTTTTTGTGTGTGTGAAAAAAAACCAAAAAGGTGGCATATGGTAATATCTTTTTGTGACACCTGAATGGAAAACATTTATTGTGTTATTGTTTTAATTAAATACCAAATAAATAGTTGTAAATCATTTAAACTTATCACTTCTTTTTAGAGCAGTGATCAATTTAAAAAAAAAAGAATTAAAACAATGAAAAAAAAAAGTAATAAGAAATTGAAATAAAAATGAAAAAAACATACCTCTACACCCTAAGATTTCAAATCGCATGCTAATGTGTCCATGCCACTCGGTTGGGCGAATTCTAATATACTGAGTATTAACTGATCTTGGGAAGAGATTAGTTACCATAGTGTCTCGATCTGAATTTCCAGTAAACTCCTATAATAAAAAATAAAATTAATTACTGAGATGTTTTATTTGTAAATTATTGATTATATTTGATTTAAAAGAAACATGAACATTTATATTCTTTAGCTTTTATGTGTACTTCTTAAATAACAATTTTGACTTATGTGGCTTGATTATTCAAAAGTATTTATAAATTTAACTGACCACTGTGCGACCATTATCCTCAACTGGCTGCCAATCTGATCCATCATTACTGTAATATACTTCAAATGCAGTCACCCATTGGTCATAAGCATTTCTTCCTTGAGTAACCACACCTGTAATATCTTTGACAGTCTCAAAGTTAACCCTAATCCACTGTTCACGGTTATTTGTTTGTGCAGCCCATGAGCCAACTCCACCAGAACCTGCATATGTGTTTAGTCTTGAACGTAAAGCACCATGATTCCTGTCCCATTCACTTGATGCTGAGATGCTACTATCTGGGATTATGTGTAATTCCATTCCCATGTAATCTGTGCAATTTACTATATGAAACAAATTCAGCATTCTTATTATACAGGTTTTTAAACATGAATTGTAATTAATATTATTCTTTACTCGGAGCCTAAGACCTGATGATTGAAAAGTGATTTTTATTTCCTTCATGAAACAGTCTGTAGTGTGCAAATAAAATGTTGAAAGTTTAACTCATTTATCTATATATCTTTAACGAATACATATACTTACCACTAGGTGGTATTGGTACTGGTTCTCTGCACCCAAGAAGTTCAAATCTCATACTAATATGTCCATGCCATTGAGTTGGAAGAATTCTAACATATCTAGCTTGAATTGGTTCACCAAAATAATTGTATTGGCCAGAAAATTGATTATGATTTCCTTGGAATTCCTAAATGCAAAAGTTTGTTTTAAATTTTATTTATAAAAATATCAAAGTACAAAGAAAAACAAGATGAACAATGTAAAAATTGAATATTGAAAGAAAGTTATATTGAATGGTTCTATTAAATCTATATAACAGATCATATTATATAGCAGATGTTGTACATAAAGTAAATAATACCTTCGGGTTGCCATCTTCATCATTGACAGCCTGGAATGTCATACCATCTTGACTGTACTGTACATTGTAAGCAATAACCCATTGTTGATAATCTGATCTACCTTGTGTTGATATTCCAGAAACAGTAACAATATCACGAGTTCCAAAGTCAACCTGAATCCATTGATTAGCATCATTAACCTGTGCACACCATGCTCCTACATTAGATGATTGAGCACTAGAATGATAGCGAGCACCAACAGCTCCATGACGTCCATCGTATTGACTTGATACAGCCAGACTATCATCAGGGATTGAGCCGTCTCGCATTCCAAGAGGGTGTTGGCAGTCTGATTGAGTTACATTAAGCTCATCTGTTTAAGATTGAATAATATGTTAATGTAATAATATATGATGGTTATCATTTTGAAAAACTTAAATAAATATATCTACAACTACTTTAAAACTGTATTAATGTAAAGAGAGCAAATAAATAAAACAGTCAATTCACATTCATTGGTGTATTCTCTCGCATTTTGCAATTTCAATGGAAATACTCAACGAAAATGGATGCACATTTCTTAAAATAATAATTTCGATTAAGCATGAAGCAATTTGTGAAAAAATTGTGTAAATGTGTGTGAATAACTGGTGACTTGACTGGGTTAACTGTGTTGCATTGCACACAAGAATATTCATGTTGTACAGCTGCCATTAAATGGCGCTCCTGTGTTTGTCAACAGTGGCTGAGATTGACCAGTACCCCAGGGTAACTCCTACTGCACTGGGTTCTTTAAAGTGAACATGAGCCATGAGTGTACACTGGACCTTCAATTTAAAGTTCTTACCACAAGAAAGATGGTTGTGGAGAGCCTTAAACTCTTTCAGAATATGTTACTATAGTTTTTGCAGCCTTAAACGCTCAGCCACTCAAATTGACAAGTGATTGTGTATACTATATTTATTTGCAAAAAGTCTGAAATGATATCAGTGTAACATTAATCACAATTAAATATCATTCTATCTTACCATTACACCCAATAATCTCAAACCGCATACTTATATGGCCGTTCCATGCTGTAGGATGAACACGTATAAATTGACAGCTAATTGGTGTTGGAAACAGATTAGTGACTGGTGTGTCACGATCTACATTACCAATAAACTCCTGAAAAAACAAAAGAAAAAACATTCTGAATGGAAAAATAAAATATTTTTTTTACTGATTTTTTTTTACTTAAAAATAAATGTAATAACTCCACATTATTTTTTGACATAGAAAAAGTATTAGGTCCTTAAATCATGTTGAGCATCAAATGTTTATATAATGTATTGCATACAATTCATTGCAAATTCTACTTCAGTATAATGTACAGAATATAGAATTCTGTATAAAAGAGTACGATAAGGCAGTTACAATTTGACTACACTTTAATATTTCATATCATTTCTAATCAACAGGTTAACCAGCAAACCTTGAACTAGGGTGGTAAATTTTAGCACGGTGGCTTAGACAGTCTATCCAGGTTAAAAGGGTCTTTCTAGCCACCTTCCTTCACCATTATTAACTGCCATGCGAGAGGAGGCAGAGCAGCTAAGAAGTTTTCCATAACATATGTTCCATAACATGAACTTCTGTCGGTATCCTTTTGTACGATAAACTAAATGTTCATTTTTTAGAAATTTAGTTTTTAAAATATTCGTCGCTATATGCAACTAACGCTTTATATTTGGAGGACCTATTTTATTCTTCTAGCTAAAGATACTGTACTTAATTAAAAACTCAAAATGTACCATTGATTTATAGACTGTAGGAAGAAATTTGTCTGAGCATATAATTCAAACCCTCAGTATATCTATTGTATCAAAATTAATGATTTAAAAAGCAGACATACTTCAACTGCATTTCCATTGCCAACTAGTTCTACCCAGGCTATGCCATCTTGACTGTATTCAATTTGGAATGAGATGACCCACTGGTCATAATCACTTCTTCCTTCAGTTGTAATGCCCATTAATGTTTTTGGTGAGCCTAGATCAACCTGAATCCATTGTGAATGATCATTTCTTAGTGCACACCAAGCACCTACTTCACCACCTTCTCTTCCAATATTAAGTCTTGCGCGATGTGCACCATGGTTGTTGTCATATTCTGATGAAGCAGTTAAACTGTGCGATGCAATCTGTCCTGATTCCATTCCCATTGGTTCCAAACATTCACCTAAAAAACACATAAAACATGAGGAAGCTGGCATAGTGCATACCAAATCAAGTTATTAAATATTTGTCATAGGGAGTGTATTGTAATAATTAATTATTATGAAAGATATAAAGATTTTTATGACCATATATTTAAGGTGAATTATGTAGAATGAATTCCTTTTAATGGATTTATATTTTTATATATACAGTGTATTCATGTTTCTATACATATTGTATTATTAACTGTAACAGCAATTCAGCCCTTTGCTACAAACTGCTACAAGAGTGTACAATAATAATAATAAAAGTGATACGCCAACTTATTAAGAACTAAAATACGTTTTTGAATTTGAAGAGAAACTTTAACAAAACTCACCCTCTTCACTGTCTTCATCTGGAACTAAAATGAAAATTATCAGAATTATTAACTGATACAAAAGAGAGCAGTAAGGAAATACTCTAAGTTCACACTATGACTGTTGTAAATAGTTGGAAAATAAGAATGAAATATATGGTATACAAAAATGTTAGTTGAATTTATTTATTTATTAATACATTAAATTTTAATATCACACATTACCAAGTTCCAAAATTTTAGAAATGATAGTTTGTCATTAAACTATTTCAAATTTGCCTTTGGTCATGATTGTATTCTTTCCTACTATTTAAAGTATAAATTAGTACCTGAACAACCAAGAATCTCCACTCTCATACTAATATGATTATGCCAGACAGATGGTTTTATCTTGATAGCAATTGCTCGAACAGCTACTGGTAAATGGTTTGTTACTTGACCATTCTGATCCATGTTTGCGGGAAAATACTGAAAATCAATGGAGAGATTAAACAAAAATCAAATACAAATAACTATAAGAATATATTACAAAAATAAAATAACTCCAAGTTACCATAATACACAAAAAAAGGCTCAGATCTGATCATTATTTGTTTTCTTTTTTTTTTTAATACAAAAGTCTAGAGTTTTAAATACACACTTATTATGCATTTAGTTGAGAGAGAATATTATAAGAAAAAACATACTTTGGTTTGAGCATTGATGTCCAAAACAGATTGCCAATTTGTACCATCCTCTGTAAAATCAACTGAATAAGACTTAACCCACTGGTCAATGTTGTTACGTCCTTGAGTGATAATTCCAGTAACCATTGTTGCTGAACCAAAGTTAATTTGTAACCATTGTGAATCATCATTTACTTGGGCAGACCAACTACCACCATTAGTATCGTCAACAACAGCATTTAAACGGGCATTGTCTGCTTGTAAACTATCATCCCACTGGCTGGATGCTTCAATGCTGCCAGCCACTAAAGTGCCATCCTGCAAACCCATAGGTTCAAGACAAATTTCTGGTTCAATATTGTTTATTAGTGTTGCACGCACTTCTACAAATAAAAACAGAGTACAATCATTTAAAAAAAGTAATACAGTCCATTTATGTAGCTTTGAAGTGAGTCATTCTGACTAATGTTTTATCATCATTATTGCTATAATAAATGATATCCTATATCATAATTTTCAAATTAAGTATATTGTTTCTGTTTTTGTTCCTACCATCACAGCCAAGTATTTCTACTCGCATGCTAATATGACCACTCCAAGACGTTGCTTGTATTTGAACTGAAAGAGCTTCAACTGGTTCTGGAAAGTAGTTTGTTATTGGAGTATTAGAGTCTGAGTTTCCAACAAAATCCTGAAAACAAACATGACATACCATTTTAGTTTCATTTTAAAAATATTGATTCAGTCAGATTTATATATCCGTTTTTAACCAGGTAGAGTATTAGAATTGATGAATGAATATGATTGATGAACACAAATTAGATTTAAATTTCTTTTAAAGTTCTATGACTGCAGTTGGTAAACAAATGGTTGCTAAGTCTGCAAGTATTATTTCCACATGATAACAAATGTTAATTTTACACACTGTATTAGTTTAGATTTTAGATTATGTTCTATATTAAATAACTGATCAAGACATGACCTAGAGAGTACTTGTCTAGTTTTGTGAATTTAATAATGAAATGTTTTGATATATTTATATAGTTTAAAACAATTGTTTATACTACTAACTAATAATATTGTTCTGTCGAGGAAAACAATTTTCTCTGTACACCTTGTTTATGGAACAAATAAAGTTGATGTGATTTGAGTTATCACAAGATTTTATAGTTCCTTTTACTGGGATTCATACACATGAATCCTTTCGATAATTATTTACCTCCGCCAAAGAGGTATATGTAATCGGTAGCGTGTGTTTGTTTGTTTGTTAGCAGGATTACTCAAAAAGTAATTACAAGATATTTACCAAAATGAATATACAGAAAGATATGTGGTCAAGGACCATTCCATTAAATTTTGGGACCATTTGGGACCATGGTCCCAATTCTGGACCACTTTTTAGTATACTATTCAGACCTGCTAGTGTTAAAAGATAGGAGAATTTTTCAAAAGCCGGCGAGCAGTCTTAAAGTAACAAGTAAACTGAAATTGCATTTTCTTTCTTTGCATTTTTTCATTTGTCCAAAAAATTTCATTTTTGTACAAGAGGCAAGAGTTATAATTTGTGATTTGTAATTTTAAAACATAATTTGATTTAATGTGCACGTTTTTTGATGCGAGTAGTTTAAAACATCTATTTCTTTTCAAATTCACTCGTTTGATTTTCGCGTTGCTGTTTTATTGTTAGTCAACTGAAGCTATTGTTAATTGAAAGGCTTGTTACATAACCATTCACCAAACTCGCATACACATGCTTGTACTGAAATTAGCCTCAATCACAAACAGCATTAAGACACACACAAATACATATATTTTTTTTTTTTACCGGAGAAATCTTATGTAGGAGAATTTTACAGTAGACGGAGGTATGCACTCTCGGAGTGGCTTTCTAGTTTATAACATGTTTTTGAAAACAAGTATTGAAATAAAAGCAGGCCTACTTACCATTGGCTGTTCATTTTCATTCAGCACAAAAAACCAATGAACACCATCAAGACTGTAAGAAACTTGAAACGATGTCACCCATTGGTCAAGATTTTGACGACCTTGGGTCACCACACCTGTCACCATATACTCATGTGGTAGATTTACTTGGATCCATTGGGCAGGGTTATTATGTTTTGCAGACCATGAACCACGCATAACTCCAACTTGTTGACTATTAAGACGTCCACGAGAAGCTCCATGGTTTGCATCCCATTCAGTTGATGCTAGAAGACTGGTGTCTGGAATTGCACCACTCTCAACTCCAATTCCACGCTGACAAATATCTTGAAAAGAAAACAAATTTGCAATAGTGAAATCCACATTAATTTTGTATTTATATAACCAGAAAATCTTTAACATTTAAATGAAAACATTTAAGTTTCTTATTTAAAGACTCATTCTTCTTGAAAGTCTCAAAAGTGTACAAAATAAACTATGTGTAAACTTGCTATTGTATTTCTTCTGAAATTAGATGAATTAAAACAGCTGATACCTTCACACACAATGCCATCTCCTTCATAACCTGGTAAACAGAAGCAACCATGTACACCATTCCTTGCTGTACATTCAGCTGAAGTACTACATGTTAGATTAAAACATGCAATGACACCATCACCATGGCAAGTGCAGTCGGCTGTACAGTCAGTAGAAACCCAACTATCACCAACCTATAATAGAAAAACAACTATGAATGTTTTTGCAATTTAATTTGCAAAGAGTTTTTAATCCTTTAGAAAAAGGAGCAGATACAAACTGGGCAAATTGCCTAATTATAATAATAATAATAATAATAAATGAGATGTGTTAAGCGCACATATACACCAAAGTTCTCAAGGCACCTGTAAAAAATCAAAAGTTACAACCTGCGGTTACATAATCAACTAATAAGCACTTTCAAGTAATATAAATGTCAAAAAAGTTAAAAGAAAACTGAACATTTTCAGTAGGTAACCAGAATAATTATTGCAGATAACATGTATGTCTGGAAATCTGTATTGTATTCTTATTGAGGAAATACTGTATGTAACAATGGTCAAGATATTATCTAAAATTGAAAAACTGCGTATAATAATACCTGGTAATACATGAAATCATCTGTGGTGCAACCGCATTCATCAATAGCGACACATTCTGAGCCACTAAGAACAAATCCATCGATACATTCACATGCCTCCACACATGTATCTCCACAATCCTCCTCTGGAATTGTGTAAGAACATGTGTCTGGACAGGCTGAAGCACATTGAGTGTAACGGCTGTGTGCTGGACAATTAATTGCTGAAATCACAAATATAATTATATAAATACAAATATAGAAAAACATGATTTTCAATAAAATGTTGCATTAAAAAGATGACAATTTACAGTTGAACTAATAAATAATATTAATTAATTTGTAAAGAAAAGCAATAACTCAATTCTTTTTTCTCAATAACTTTATTACTTTATTTACTTCAATAAATGATATTAACAATTTTATCACCAATTGTGTTTAGGATATGGCTGAAATTATTCAAATAAAAAATAAAATAATTGCATTTGACTTACGACAAAGTTCATCAGTTCTGAATGTAGGTATAAAAACACCTGCTTCACGACAGGCCTGATAGTAGGCATCTAAGTTGTTACAAAGTTGATCATCGTTACCAAGGTGACATGAATCAAAGACACAGTCATCAAAATACATGTCTGGACTAACTGTCTCATGACAATCAGCAAATGTACCACTAGTGTCTGTTATTTTCCCACAGTACTCATTAGAAGAATACATTGCTTGTGCATCTTGGGTACATGTATTAGGAACTTCTTCACTTGGTTGACAACTAAATTGTTAAAACAAGAGATGCTTTAACAAAACTTTCAATTTATCAATAATAATAAGAAATGATTTACCATATAAACATACTTACATTTAAGAAAATCTATATTAAAAGGTTTCAAAAACTGCAATAAATCTTGTAATGTAATTGGAACATAAAATGGTATATAAATGCCACTGTCTTCAATCACATGCTGATTTTTTAGTCAAATTATATTTAAGAAAAATGATCACAACAATCTCACAGATCATTAACCACATTTTAGGTTCCGCTGCAATGTGTCTCCTTTCATTGATTTTTGGAAAAAAATTAATGCTTCAAAGATTTCATAAGAAAAAAATATAATATGAAACTTACAGAGGATTAACATTCCAACTTTCACCCCATTCATGGACATTGTCTGTGAGTGTTCCATCAGGTAGAAATAAATCATCTCTTTTGTTACTGTTACAGTTACCACATAGACCTTCCAAGTTCTCACGATATTGTGAGCCAGCACCTACTTTCAAGCGGTTTATTCCATCCCACTCAAGCCAAAAGTCAATATCTGTATTTACAAGTATGTTACGGCCACTCATCTCAACTGAAAGACTCTCAGATGGAACATACGGAAGGACAATTTGTACACCATCAATCTACAACAAACCAAATATTAATTCTAAATTAAATCTAAAAGATGTATTCACACTAATCCAAGTAAAACACTTACTAACACAAAAGTTGTTTCAAATTCGTAAATTCAATAAAAGCTAATTGCCTACTACATTACAAACTTATTTTGAACTCAAAACATTCTTAAAGTCACTGAAAATTCCTAGTAACACAGATTTTTACACTTCATTGGTAATTTTTCATTGCTGATATTCATTCTAAATCAATAATTTACAATGGCTTTATAAAGCTATACAACAATTAATTATATTAGATTGTAACAACCAGTGGTGGTGCCAGCGTGGGGGCTTCATCCCCCTCATCGGGGAGCCTAGCTCCCCATTAGGGAACGTGAGTACTTTTCGTTGAGGAATATAATATACATTAAATATCATTCGCATTCACTTCATAGCTAGAGTTTCTGAGGGAAACAAATGTGAATCAAGTTACTTGCTAGTGATAGGACGCACTTGTCTGGTGGTGTTCCTTTGTATGAAACATTTATACAGTAACTCTGTATCGACATCTGCTATACACATCCAGGGACCAAAATGCGTAGTTACGAAAGGCAGTATCCTCCCTTTTGTAAAAATCGGCAAATTCATTCACAACTATCATTTACATGTCTGCCCACTGTAACTTTTATTGGGTTGTTTACTACTCAAACGCCTAGAATGTAGCATGTAGGCCTACTAATAATATCACTAATTATGGTACATCTTTGTGCCCGTTTGGACGTAACGCATCGACATCTGCTATACACATCCAGGGACCAAAATGCGTAGTTACGAAAGGCAGTATCCTCCCTTTTGTAAAAATCGGCAAATTCATTCACAACTATCATTTACATGTCTGCCCACTGTAACTTTTATTGGGTTGTTTACTACTCAAACGCCTAGAATGTAGCATGTAGGCCTACTAATAATATCACTAATTATGGTACATCTTTGTGCCCGTTTGGACGTAACAAATTTACATGTGTAATGGTCGCGTGTGGTGTAAATTTTGAGATGACCTAGCTGTTCCAAAAACTTAAACCGCAAGCTGATTAACCACAAGATAAGGAGCAATTTGACCTTAATATTGTAAATGATGCATGAAATATGACCTTGCTGGGTATTATTTTTTTAGTTTACACGTGGAAACCCAATAAATATAGGCATACTGAACTTTAAAGATGTATTACCCTCCAAAAACATGAAAAATTAAGATTAATTAAATTAGATTTTAAATAGGTTATTGTGTAGATTTAATAAAGTTAATCACTTCTGTAGAAAAAAAACGGAAAAAATGTTTTCACTTATAAAATGACAAAATAAAAAAAACCATTGGTTGGCAGCCAATTTGACAATTTTTTGCTTTAAATTACAGTTTTTTCAGGTAAATAATTTTTTTTCGATCCAAGTTTTGGTCAAAGTGGATAACTATTATGTGACATTAAAATGGCATATTCAACAACAAATGTTTTAAGAATTATTTTTTCATGGGGACAATACATCTTTAAAGGTCACTTCATTTTTAAATTGAATGAATGTATTTAAACACAGTCACGCATACTATCGCATGTACCATAAAAAATGACAAAAGTTTCCTCCCTTAAATCTGATTAAAACGACCTCAAATTATACTACAACACATTGTTACCGGGGCCCTTGGTGGCCGTGGCCGCCCCCTATGAAGATCATAGTGCAACCGCTGACAACAACTACTTGTCCCCTGATAATAGTTTACAGTACTTACCAGTGTAACAAAATCTCTATTCAGGCGTATCTCATGTCCACTAACATTTACTATAACATGTTCTGCAATGGATACTCCACTATATCCATTCCTATATTGATTTTTTACCGTGACTGTAAATAGTGGTGGAGTATGAAGAGTATCTCTGGTAAAAACATATGAACAGTTGCCTTGAAAGTCAAACCGCTTTTTATCAAAGTTTTTGTAATGAGGATCACCCCAACCAGAGCATTTACAAGCTGAAAATAATTTAATTTAAATCAATTTCAAAATATTCCATAATAATATAGTAATTTTTTACCTCCGCCAAGGAGGTATATGTAATCGATCGCGTGTGTTTGTTTGTCTGTCTGTTTGTTTGTTTGTTAGCAGGATTACTCAAAAAGTAATTACAAGATCTTTACCAAAATGAATATACAGATAGATATGTGGTCAAGGACCATTCCAATAAATTTTGGGACCATTTGAGACCATGGTCCCAATTCTGGACCACTTTTTAGTATACTTTTCAGACCTGCTAGTGTTAAAAGATAGGACAGAATTTTTCAAATACCGGCGAGCAGTCTTAAAGTAACAAGTAAACTGAAATTGCATTTTCTCGAGAACTACTTGTCCAAAAAACTTCATTTTTGTACAAGAGGCAAGAGTTATAATTGGTGATTTGTAATTTTAAAACATAATTTGATTTAATGTGTACCTTTATTGTTTGTAGTTTAAAAAACATATTTCTTTTCAAATTCACTCGTTTGATTTTCGCATTGGTGTAATGGTAATATATATAGATATATTTTTTTCCCGGAGAAATCTTATGTAGGAGAATTTGACAGTAGGCGGAGGTATGCACTCTCGGAGTGGCTTTCTAGTTTGTTATAAAATCATGTTGGTAAAGATTGGAAAGTTGTAAATCACTGTCCAAGCACATCCGTTTTTGGTGGTGTAAAGTTCAAGAATTCTTCCTAATGATCTTTTAAATACACCCTGAAAATAAAGATTCTTGTCCATGGACACGATTTAATCACACTGCGTAATCCATTCATTAACAAGAGTGAAAAAGTGGATTTTATTTGTTCGAAAGATAAGACTCTAAAAATAGATAGAAGTGCTAATATAAAAGAGATAGATGATACATACCTCGACGACCTTCAGTTAGAAAGGAGAAGATTGAAACAGAGAAAAGAATTAGTATAGTTATTAGTTAGTTATGAAACAAAAAGTCTGAGATTTTTTTTTGCATGTTTATTTTTAAAAAGCTCATATTTTATGACTTGTAAATATAATTATGTTATACTATGATGCGCACTTGGTAGATAATTTTCATTTAGGAAAGTGGGGAAAGTATTTTAAAAAATGAACACTATATTCTACAGAATATTTACCGTCAGCTCGTCGTGGGCGACGTCGGTTTCTTGAGGCTCCTGAAAAAAGCAGAAATATTATAACATCAAATGTATTTTAGGTAAAGCCAGACAAGCACACATTAAAGAATTACATGTTGGTTACCAATTATTTTACCTCTGTATACCTAATAAACTTCTACACCATTTAATCAGACTGCTATCTCTTGTGAACATCAACTTATATTTTATGAAGTGTTTTTCCTGCAAATTCGCTCAAATTAAAGCTATTAGGAACTCCACACCAGGCTGAATGTATAGTGATTTTTGACACATTTTGACAAACAAATCAGCAATTATTGTCAATAAGCATAATTTAACATAAACTACTTTATAAATATATAGTAATACACATTGAAGAAATTTAAAAGTCAAAAGATGATGAAATTAATGAATAATAATATTTTCTATTAATATAATAATTATGCATGTTTTTTTATTTTATCAGAAAATACAATAAACTTACTTAATGCTGTATCATACAAGAATGAAAGGATGAATCAAAGATAAAGAAAAGAGATATTGGTATGTATACAAAATAAAAGAATTTGCAGTTGCATTCTATTGAAATTATGAAAGTTGTTTGTACTACTATTCACTAGGTGGATCATGTAGGTATAAAACTTGCTTCATTAATGGTAAACTTTCTGTGTCATTACACAATTTATGCATGAGCGCGCTTGACAAATTAAAAATGCTCAAAATCAATTTGAGAAGAGTAGAGCTAGTTTGAATTGTGTTGCATGCTCATTTGTTTAATTTTGATATGGATCAGAGTATTATATAACGGGCATTAAAAGTTATGTTTGAGATTAGTAATAGATCAATTCTAGTTTACTTCAATTTTCATTGGTTAGATATATACTGTATAATATATCATATCATCATAAAAGGTTTCATTTTTTTTTTGCATCACAATATTACATGTTTGAATAAACTCACCTTTTCGGGCTAATTTTGGAAGATTTAAAGATAGGAAGAAAGGTTTGGTTAGAATTAGATTAGATAGTAGTTTCAGTTTTTAAATTGTAAAATAGGCCACATGAAATAAGAAAATAAAGAATGCTTATCACACTAAGCTACTACAAAATTGAAGATTTAGAAAAAAAAAAAGAAAATCCGCCGAATTGCTTTGTTTGGAAATAAATTTGAAGCAAAGAATGATAGATTGGAAACCAAAAAAATAAAAAATAATAATAAGATAAGCATTATGGAAAAAATATATCACTGTATGTTGTAAAAATGCATTAAATCAATTTAACTATTAAGGCAAGATAAAAAAAAATCTGCCCCACTGAACTAAAACTAAATACCCTATAAATACTAATGTATCTACTGTAGTCTAATCCCTTTCTATATTTGCACTAATGCTGGTTATTGATTAGGGAAATTAATTTCATAAAACGCCCCAACACCAACACAATTATTCTGCATTTGTAATGAATCAATATTGATTAAACACAGATTATTGAATATCAATAAAAACAAAAAAGCAATGACACCTCCAAACATAATACTACCATCTGTGTCAACACTAAATCCACCTGTTTCATGCTACTTACATACAAAACAATGTAGATAAGCTTAATTGAAATGATGAAGTAAGCATTATGTAATCAACTAATAGATAGACTAATAAATCTATTCTATCTGTAATGAACTTAATCCCATTATACATGAAAATGACCTTATACTCTTGTATAACCTGGTTCCCATGAAAAAGTGTTGATAATTGCATAACATGTCATCTTTGTAGGAAATTATAAAGCTACTCCTGCATAGCATCTTTGTATGTTTAAATTAGGCAAAACAAATAATGATGATTTTAGAAAATATTTAATGCTTATCAACATGACAGCCTCAAGTTATATGCAAGAATATATGGTATAAAAGGAAATTGTTTTCATACCCTGACGCTCTTCTCCTAGATAATTAAATAATTTTATAAATTTTTAGTTAATACTAAAGGAATAATAAAAAAGAAGAAAGAAGAAAATTACACATGAAGAATGTATCATGTATGGGTTATAAATTGTGTAAAATTAAATTTTATTCAATTTTTTTAGAGTAGGCCTATAATGTTCTATTAACAATAATTAATATTGTTGATTGATATTGAATAAAGATTGTTATGGAAATACTTACGACTTCTTTCAATTCTAGGTGCAACAGGCTCTCCATCTAAAATATAACATAATTAATATCTATAATTTTAATATAATCATTTAAATAAACTAGGTAGGTTATCTCAGGGGAGAATGAAATTACAGAATAATGTCATTCTTCCCTGCTTATCATAGTCTGGTACTGTAGCAAACTGTTTTTAAAAGTGGATGATCTATATATAAATTTACGCAAGATTGCGCCTTACTGCTAGAATTTTTACTCGATGGTATATAAAGTTGGTTCATACTTTCGGTACTGATTTTATCTAAAGTAATTTAGATTTTAAAAAAATTATTGTTATTAGTTTTATTTAATAGTAACCTAAAGGTATGAAATTTTTGAATTGAAAAAAAAAAAGACTTTCTCAATTATTTTATGTTATATCATTCTGTATGTTATTCGGCCATCGTAAAAAATAATGGAGACGTATGTTAATATTATTGATGATAAAAACCACTTTACACAGTACAATGTAATGAAATTTTGCAAATCATTTCCTCTGTAATCATATACTTACCCTCATCAATACAACGGAATGATACTTCAAGATACTTGTATGTTCCCACACAAGGATCGGTAAATTCTGCATTGTTTGCACGCAGATTACACTTCCTTGCATTATTACAGACTGACATGACATGTTCAACGGCACCTTCGGCACTACATTCAGTGGTTTGTATTGGACCAGTATCACATACTTCTCGATTTTGACGACCATACATTGCCCTGATAATATCAATACGGTTCCTTCCACAGTTTAATTTTAAACGGTCATTTTCACAAGCATGCTCTGTATACGATTCAGCAGCTTCCTGAGCTGAAGTAGGAGAAAAATAAAATAAAATACAAATTGTAAAACAAAAATTAATGCTATCTGTCAAATTTTTGGCTAATTTTGGTACCATTAGATTAGGAACTCACACTTTGATAATATTGATTAAACCATTTTTTAAGACAATATGCATGGATTCCATGACCGAATGTCAAAAAATGACCTTTTAGGAAATAAAGTTTGTATCATTATACAATACATATGGAGCAATGTGCAAGGTTATTTTCAAAATTAAAAAAAGGGATACATTATTGGAAACAGTAATAATGAAAAATCGCACAAATGCACATACCTCCAGCACAACAGTATGTCACACGTAGCATTTTTCGAATTCCTGGACATGGGTCACCAAAAACATTGTTTTTAGCTTTCAACGAACAAGAACGTCTTAATTCACACTTTTCTACTGCCTTTTGAAAAGAAATTTCAGAAGCACAATCTGTTGGAAAGTTAGGCTGGCCATCACATGTTTCAACCTCATCACGGCCGTAAAGGGCGGATATGATATGTAAATCACCAGATTCACACTCCAATCTAAGTTTATCTCTTTCACAGGCTTGTACGGTTTGAGGTACACAATCTGAAATGTAAATGTGTGGCAATAACGCAATTGTTGAATTGCGCACAGGTATGGACGTACAATATTTATGTCATACAGTTGCCATTAAACAGCACTCATTCATTTGTAATGACAGGGGCAGCAGAGTACAAAGGTGTAACCGCCTACTCTACATGAAAGATGCACTGGTTCTTCAAAGTGCACACAAGCCAAATGTGTACACTGCTGCGATTATTATTCTAAGATATTTTACTGGATAGGTGTGGGGTGTTGGGCGTTTATTCAAATAAATACTATAGGTCTAATTGGTATAATTAATACATTATTTAGTTTAAACATCTTATGAAACTAACCTCCGCGAAACAGTGGGCAATTTCGGCCTGAGGAAGACGTTTTAGACGGCTTGCAACATGGGAATCTGACTCTGGTTTATTTCCCTATTTTTAGTGGATTTTAATTTTTTATGTTTCATGGTGCTATTGTTATTTTAACTTTTTAAACAATTTTATGTAATACTTAGCATGTTTAGAATATAGCTATTGCTTTGTAATTTTTAACATTTTTTTAATATATACTGCAATAACAATATTAAAGAACATTGCTAAAAGATAATAAACATATTATTACAAAATGTATGTGAATAATATTATGACTCACCATCTTCAGGAATAGGTATTGCTGAAATTATTACAAAAAAAATCATTTAAATAGAATTTACTGTGCAAACATTATAATTGATTAAAATTAATAAAATTCGACATTACTACCTAGTAACAAGTACATAAACAAATTTACATTACTTCAGATTTCTTCTAGTTTTAACCATCAATACATTTATGAACGGAATTGAGACTAATAGTTTTGCCCAGAAAATAATATATAGTAGAATTTCCCCAGCAAACATTTACATTTTCAACATTTAATTACATTTTTCTACTGAAACTCTTTATTCAATCAACTTAAACCATGTAATGTGACTTACTCTGACAACTTTCAATACCATCTCCTACATAGCCATTTCTACAATGACAACCATGATCACCTTCAACACTTGTACAGGAAGCATGTTCATTACAAGTAATGTCCTCACACACAACACTGTCTCCTGATTGACAAATACATTCTAGTGTGCAGTTAGGCGAAACCCACTCATCTCCAAGCTTAAGAACAAAGGTTAGAAAACAAATAAGAACTGTATTATGATCATCATCATTGCATCTGAAATCAGATAAACCATAGAGAATAAGTACAAATGGATAGTAATTGTTACAGTATGAATCCTACATACAATTTTTGATTTTCACTTAATTTTAAGCACAACAAAACAATAATACAATGAGAAAAATATGTTGAATGTAAATCTCTGTATATTCTTTTTATTTTCAATACAGTAAACTGAAAAATGATACAGTACCATGTGATAGACACCATCAGGGTCTAAACAGCCACACTCTTCTTGGGGAACACATGCTATTCCGCTTAACACATGTCCATCATCACATTCGCATCCTTCCACACATAGTTCCACACATGCATCAACTGCCTCATTAAATGCACATGTCACAGGGCAGGCTGACATACATGTAGTATAATGGCTATTCTCCGGGCATTCCATTGCTGTAGGTAAGCAATATATACTAAAATCAATATAAAAAATTAACAAAAAAAGGATTTTAACCTATAAGAAATTAATTGAGTTACATGATTTTGCCATTACTGTACATTGCGGTCATGTGACTCAACTACACAGTAAACCATCTGACAGCCTAGATAGTCCTCGTACATGGAATTTTTTTTTACTTTTCTTATTCAGTTTAAGGTTATCTTATAATTAAGTATTAACAAAATTTAAAATTTGTAAGCCTGTATGTGCATGTTATATATAAAATTGGCTATTCTTACATGATGACATATGACCTGAGATTTTGATAACAAGTTAGGGTATCTCTACAAACTTGATTTCAATAAATCACACAATTGTTAGTTACTGGACAAAAGAAATATAATCTGATGATGTAACATGATGAAATTGATCTCAAGATAATTGACATACTAAATATTGCTTAGAAAAGAATATATAATTAAAGAAATAAAGATTCTGACAAAATCAATAGGGTATAGGTATGTATACATATGACCTAATTAAATTTGTTATAAAAGTAATAAAAACAAATATATATGCTGCTCACGGCACATTGTATCAGTTCTGTATGTTCCTATTGGTATATTCATATCTCTGCAGGATGTGAAGTAATTGTGCAAGTTATTACATAACTGCATTATGTCTCCCAGGTTAGCCATGTCAAATAGACATTCTTCAAATTTTTCAGTTGGTTCAATTGTGTCATGACAAGGTGCAAATACACCATCAGGATCTGTTATCTGGCCACACATTATTGTAGAGGAATACATTGCTCTCTTCTCTTCACTGATTTCTCTTGGTTCAATCTCAGAGGGTTCACATCTATCAAATTATACAATTTATGCACAGAGTCAATCACCCATATATTCAACTTTGTCGACATAGCATAAGTAGAATTGTCATGCTTGTAGAATTTTTTAATTCTTCCCTATACATTAATGTGTTCAAGTAAATTGGTTAGGGTAACACGTATGAACAGTAGACCTACAGTAATATTCGGTTACTGTTGCACATTTCAAACTTGCTTATGCGAGAGCCAAATTTCCACTTGGCAATCAAGTATTTTAAATACACTCATCTGCTTTGTGCAACACACAAATATGCTTTATATTATGTAAATAATAATTCAGAAATTATTAAACAGAACAATTTTTTTTAATATTTAAAAAGAATGAATCCGGTAACTCATGTATGATTCCACATTCCAGTTAAAATAACGATTGTGAGGCATTTGATAAAAAGGCAGACTGCCTTAAAATGTCTTGACATGTTTTGAGAAATTATTCTCATCATCGGAACAGAAATCAACGCCTAGAGTACTTATATACCAATATGAATCCGGTGTATAAAAATTGATTGCGTAATTTACCTGGGATCGGAATTCCAACTGTCTCCCCATTCATTGCCGTTATTTGTGGTGCCACCACCAGCAACAGTCAAATCATTGCTTGGATCTCCATCATAGTTACCACATAAACCTTCTGTATGGTTTTGATATTTTTCATTAACACCGGCTTCTACACGGTTATTGCCATCCCATGTTACCCAAAATCCAACAGTTGAAGAAGATACCAAAACATTATTAAGTCCAACCATTTCTACAGTCAAATCAACATCTTGCGGTGTAAATGGAAGTTGTATTCTTATTCCATCAACCTGAAAAAAATTACATTTTGTATGAATATTAAATTTACCAGCATTACTGTTTGTATTAAGAATCTTATTAGAGGGTGTTGCAGCGCCCATGTGGCGGCTCTATATTGCTCTGTGCATAACAACTTCGTATCTGTTTGCAGATGGTTTTTTTCATCAAATAAGTTTTACTGGATGCTGGAATAGCAAATTGAGCACCATATATTCACAAATTTCTTATGTGGAAATAATCGTATCTTGGAGTAAATCGCAGTTGTTTTTCTTGTTGTTTCCTGAAGTTCAGCTAGGCCCTGCTTGTGCCTTTATTGTTTTTAATTCAAACTCATCACTGCCCAAGAACAATGGTCTACTAGCATCAGTGGGAAGCTAGCCCTGTACTTTCAATCTGACTGTGCATATTGTTATGTAAATGACCTTGTACACCTCATGCTTGAAGACCTGCTGTTGTCATGCTAATTAGCTATAGCTCTGAGTTTCTTCATGGTTTACAGGGCTGTGTAACCAACAACAATAACAGTTGTGAACTTCTTGAAGAATCTTGCTTAATTATACAATCTTTTAAGTTGAACTCCAGTAGCTGTAGTATCCACCTATTACCAAGGAGGCCAAAAAGAAAAACCAAGCGTGGTACAAGAGCTGGGCGTGACAAACACACTAAAAACAATCTATCATTTCCGGACTTATCATCAAACTCTCTCTTATCTAAAAACAATATTAAATTTTGCAGTATTAATACAAGATCCGTTCGGAACAAAACAACAGAATTTGTGGATTTCGTTATCGAACATAATCTGGATGTTGTTGCCCTTTCGGAAACGTGGCTTAAACCAGAAGACACATCAGTTATAGGAAATATTACACCCAACGGATACTCTCTCAAACATGCTCCCCGTGCTGGTACTAAAAGAGGTGGTGGAGTTGCACTTCTTTACAAGGAAAGCATAGCGGTTAAATGTTATGACACGGGATTATTACCAAAATCATTTGAACTGCTAAATGTGGAAATAGTCAGCAATGCATCCTCAGTTTTCCTCGTAGCAGTATATCGACCTCAAAGTAAATCAACGGGTTGCAGTCTAAATGTTTTCACTGAAGAATTCTCAACTTTGGTTGATCACTATGTATTGAAGCCGGCTCCCATACTATTCGTTGGAGACTTTAACATCCATGTGGATATGCCAAATGATGCAGATGCAATTCATTTTCGGAATCTACTTGTAGCAAGCAGTCTTCAACAGCATGTGTCTACACCTACACACCGACATGGTCATACATTAGACTTGCTGATCACACGTTCATCTGATCCTCCTGTTTTCTCAAACCTTAATGTCATTGATGGTATATCAGATCACTATGCAATCACATGTAATCTCCTTATCAAGAAGCCACCCGTAATCACTAAATCCATCGAAACTCGTCATTGGAATGCTATAAATTTTGAGACATTATGTAAAGATATCACACAGTCTGATCTCGGAACTTCGCTCTCAAATCTTGATTTATCAAGTAAAGTACGACTAAATGTCACCACTTTGAGTGAACTTCTTGACAAACATGCACCACCGAAAAAGAGAACAGTAAAGGTCCGACCAAACACTACAGTAGTTGGTATAACAGTGACATCTATGCTGAGAAAAGAACAAAGCGTAAGCTTGAAAAGAAATGGAGAATCTCTCATCTGGAAATAGATCGTCAAGCTTACATTGCACAGAAGAGGAATGTAAATTCCATGGTAAGAAAGGCAAAGGCCAACTACTACATTGGCTTGTGTGAAGAACATGCAGCAGATCAGAAAGGACTTTTTAAAATTGTTAACCAACTCCTTCATCATCGCCAGGTATCACCTCTCCCAGATAGTCTTTCTGACTTTGATCTTGCGAACAGGTTCTGTCAGTTTTTCACAGACAAGATCAAGATCATCAGAGACGACTTCAAGATTGATGACATGTCATTTAATGAGCCTGTGACAGCTGTCCATCAGCATCTCACAACATTTACACCAGCATCTCAAGATGAGATCCGCAACATTCTGATGAAATCACCAACAAAATCATGCAGGTTAGATCCAGTTCCTACTTCTATACTGAAGAAGTGTATAGACGCAGTCGTTCCAATAATAACGGAAATCATTAACCATTCTCTTAATACCGGCATAGTGCCAGATGAACTGAAAATTGCTCACGTTCGTCCTTTAATAAAAAAGCAAAACTTGGATCATAACACGCTGAAAAATTACCGCCCGGTGTCGAATCTTTCTTTTCTTGGAAAGACTCTGGAGCGTGTAGTGACATCACGCATTACTCCATATCTTCAAAAGCATAATTTAAATGAGAATTACCAGTCGGCATATCGTGCATGTCATAGCACGGAGAGTTCCCTTTTAAAGGTACAGAATGATTTGTTACAAGGAATGAATGATGGGAAAATAATGCTATTGGTGTTGTTGGATTTGTCAGCAGCGTTTGATACAGTTGATCACCAAAGACTGATAACCCGTCTGAAAAATCGCATTGGCATAAATGGTGTTGCTCTTAACTGACCCCTGTGTCATATCTTACAGGAAGACGTCAGCTAGTCTGTATCAATGATGCATTCTCAGATGAAGCTTGCCTGGAATATGGTGTACCACAGGGGTCAGTAATTGGGCCTGGCCAGTTTTCCATTTATACGCTTCCCCTTGGTGACATTATTCGCAAACACAGTCTACATTTCCATTTCTATGCAGATGATACACAGATTTATGTGTCAGTAAATCCAGTGCAAAGGGATGTTGCTGCAGCAATCAGTAAGATGGAAGCCTGTATAGAAGATGTTCGCAATTGGATGACAACAAATTACCTAAAGTTGAATGATGGAAAGACAGAGTTTATTATCGTCGGGTCTAAATGTAACATCTCCAAAATCAACATCACACATATCAGAATCGGAAACTCTAACATCGCTCCCTCATCGGTGGTCCGGAATCTGGGAATCATGCTGGATAGTAATCTCACTATGGAAGCACAAATAACAACTGTATCCAAAGCAGCATGCATATCGATTAGGAACCTTGGTCGTATTCGCGGTAATCTTAACAAGAAAACAGCTGAATTGATTGTACACTCATTTGTCACTTCTAAATTTGACATTGGTAATGCCTTGTTGTTTGGCATACCAAAATCTCAAATACAACGTTTGCAGCGCTTGCAAAATATGGCAGCTAGAATTGTAACTTATACAAAATCAAACGCTCACATAACTCCTGTCCTGATGGATTTGCATTGGTTGCCTGTTCAACAACGTATTAAGTACAAACTTGCGTTGTTTGTATTCAAGATCCTAAATGACAGTGCTCCTGCTTATTTATCTGACCTTGTGGATCGTTACGAATCATCCCGCAGAGGCCTACGATCATTGTCACAAAACCTTCTTCAAGAGCGTAGAGCGAAAAATCAGTGGGGTCAGAGATCTTTTTACGTTGCGGCCGCAAGTGTATGGAACAGCTTACCAGCAACAGTTAAATGCTCGACTAGTCTAAACAGTTTCAAGACCAACCTAAAGACGTCGCTATTCGCTGATGTTCTCGCACGTTGTTAATGCACAAAGCGCCATGAGCGCCACATGGGTGGAGGATACCGGCGCTATATAAATTTTCATTTATTATTATTATTATTATTACTACTTTTAAAAGATTTGATTAAATAAAAAGATAAAAGGATACATATTATAGAATAAAGAACAGTAGTTACCCAAGTTTCATAGAGACGATTTAATCGTATTTCAAAGTCAGTGGTATTAACAATGACATGGTCTGCCAATGTTACCGTTCGTTTAGTACGGAATTGATTCTTGACATAAACAATAAACTGAGGAGGTGAATTAAGTCCATCTCTAAGAAAGATATAGGTACAATTGCCTTGGTAATCCTGTCTTTTACCATCGAATGTTGTATAATGGGGATCACCACTACCTACACACTTGTTACTTCCTATGAAAAGAAAAGAAAAAAAATTATTTCAATTTATTACAGTTTATTTAATTTCATGATCAGTACAAATAACATAAATATTTTGTTTTAATATTTGGAAAACTGGATTTGATAAGAGAACATTTTGAAAGGCTGACTATTTTCAAATATTGTTGACTGGTCGCTTTCTGAACATCAATTTCTAACTGCTCTACTCAGTGTCTCAAGTTGGAGCACTGCTTTTTTTTAATGGTCTAGCATTCATCAATGATTTACGATGGATAAATTGAATAAAAGTAGGTATGTTATAAAACAAATAACGAATATTTTGTATTCATGAATTGATAGAATATGTCATTCGATAAAAAAAGTTCTGCTCTATTTCAAACTTAGCTCAGTCTCATTAAAAATATAGCTGTAAATTGTTCAACTCATGAAATGTTCCTACCATCCAACTCATAAAACATTCATTATTTGTATAAAATTGTAAAAAAGTTTAACTGAAAGTGAAAGTCAAGTAAAATGATCTTACTTAATGCTACAAAAGTGTAAAAAATAAAAATTAGAACATTTTGTAGGCCTATATAATACATTTGAAAGCATAGATAATCTACAACATATTTTAATTTATTGTACATTATTGCTTACCTCCTCCTCGTCCTGTGTAAGTGTATAAAGAATGATAGATAGATAGACAGATATAGATATAAATATTATAAAGTTCAGACAAAATATGATGCAACATATTTATTAGTCAATTAAAACTGTTAAAATGAAATAATGGTCTAATGTTATAATGGTATTAAAGCATCTACCTATTATATAATTGTCTCCTACTAGTACTAAACATATTATAAAAGCCAATTATTTGACATATTCACAATTTATAATTTTTGCTTTTACTCACCTCTTCGTCCTTAAAGATGTAAAAAAGAGAGATATTTAGTAAGAATGATTTAGCAGAAATGAAGTAATGGGTTTTTCAATCATTTAAATGAAAAAGAACAAGCAAGTTGTTACTCATCTAATCAATGTCTATTTTTTATCTGCACTTAAGTTAAGTTAACTGTAGTTAATAGTTTTGTGTGGAGCTCAATAAAGATTATTTCATCTTACTCACCTTTTCGGCCTGCATTTGGATTAAGGTTTGCAAGAGATAGATAGAAAGATATTTTTGTGTGGATAAAATATAGTATTGATTGTAATTGATATCATAAAAAGGATAGTATTAATAGTTAATAGTGTATGAAATTAACCATTTGTATTATATGTATATACATAGAAGTATGAAGAATGTCAATGTTATATGTTATATACACTATTACTACATTTACTATTTCTATATGTTTTATACTATACATGTTATTTTTGTATGCATTGAATTTTCGAAATAAAAGTTTATATTACTTATTACTTGTTTGGTTAGATGTCCTTATTACTGAGAACATCTGGTTTCATATAAATTTAATTTAGTTTGACTCACCTCTTCGTCCTGAGATTTAGAGTAAGATGTTAAATAGGAAAGAGAATTTATAGTAAGAATTAATGTATAGAATGATAAAGTAGATACTATATAAGCAAGTTTGAAAAAGTAAAAAGTCAATTTCCTCAAAACGTCCCTCAATACCTACTCCCGAAACCATAATTTTCTTATTATTTAATTCAATTTTAGTTTTTACTTACCTCTTCGTCCTAAGATTTAAAGATGTAAATATAGGAAAAATATGAACAAAATGATAACGTAGATATAACATTATAGTGTGAAATCTCCTTATACATTAAATGACCCTGAATCAAATTCTACTATGAAAAACATGCTATTTGAAGACAGCAAACTTTACTTCACTAAAGAAATTTGATTTATGGAGGTAATGTCATATAATTAAACTATATTTAGATACTAAGCTTGAATCTTGTCTTGAACCATGTCTTCAACTCATATGAACACATAATTTCCATCCACATGGTGAATAAAACAAACTATCAGAATTTATTAAAACTACAGTAATTTTGTTTGGTCAGTTACAACTGATACTTTCAAGAATTAGGTGAATATTTGGTAAATTTCTTTTACCACTCTGAGCCTGCAATCCACCTTGAGGATAAAGCCTATCGCTGAAATGATCCATTAAGGCAAATTTATACAGACGAGTGGTAGCGGTAATGGTAAGCGGAAAACGGGTAGCTTGTCCCATTTACACAATGCGCAGAATTTGTGAGCGATGTGGTGGAATGTAGGTGCTTGTTGGCCTCGAGACATGTTGCAGGCACTGCTGGCCTGGACTAGACTATTATGACTGTCTGTCAGTAGGCCTAGACTAGGCCTGGTTTTAGAGGTGCTTGTCTAATAACGTTGCAAATGTATCTGTTCTTTATACAAACACACATTCATGTCATAGTTGTTTGTATTTTTGAATAATAAGAAGTTTCAAAACTAGGTAAGGGCTATGGCACTCGTATTTATTGTCATCTTGGACTCGACGACTCACATAAAAAAATTGTTGATTGATGACGTCACATCAACCATGCCATTGATTGGCCAGAACCCACAATTACCGAGCGATATTTTCAAAAAATCAAATCTGTTTCTATCCTGAGCGGGTTTCCGCTCAATCGCTTGTCTGCGTTCTGTGTAAATTGTCATAAGAAATAAAATAGATTCTAATTTTTCGTTTTCCGATTACCATTACTGCTCGTCTGTGTAAATTGGCCTTTACCCTCATAAGCTCCACTTATAACTTGCCATTAATTTATGTGGGATGAGCTTAAGTTATTACCAGAATCAGAACCGCATGTATGTTTCTGTTTTATGAAACATACAACTGAAACCAAAATAAACTTACCTCTACGGGATGGTCTTTCTCTTCTTCGATGACGATCTCTGCGACTTCTTCCTCCATCTGATTTTGACAAATGCAAATACAAAATTAAATGTATGGCATCAAGATACAAAACAAATATGAAAAAATACAAATTACTAATTTCTGAAAAGGACAGTATTAATACACTAAATACATATATACAATTTATTCAAAAGTTAGGCCATGTGTGCCTTGGGTTTCAAATAACTAAGAAAAAGACCCTGACATAAAAACAAAGCATACTTACCATCTTGAATAGTTTCCCAGATAGACCTCAGTGCTTGTTGATCTAAACAAAATATATTCATTTTTTATCTGCCTTTAGATAATATGTAAGCTTGGTGTATTTATTGACAACAACAAAGTAACCATACAAATCAAGAGCATAATGTTAAATTGGCAGATCCATCCCAAGAAAAATGAATTAGTTAGTTAGAACTAATGAATTAGCTAATTAATTTGATGTAATATATATTTTTTCATTACGAATTAAGAGACTATACTATACAATATAACTTAAAATTTAAAGTTTCGGAACCATCATGGAACCATTCTTAAGAACAAATAAATAAAATCAACAACTATACAAAATACAATATATTCTAAACTAGTATACTAACCTCCATCAAAACCACATCGATATGTAACATCCAAAAACTTGTAAGTGCCTGGACATGGATCTCCAAACTGACTATTAGTAGCATCTATAGAACAACTGTGTTCCCCTTGGCATGCATCTCGCAGAACAGAGAGAGAGTGCTCTGACGTGCATTCAGTTGTCTGGATGCTACTATGAGGGCAACTATCTGGATCTGTCCTACCATACATTGCATCCATAATGTCAATATCAGAATGCCCACAATGAAGATTCATTCTGTCATGTTCACACACTTTCATAGTAAATGGTGCAGAAAATCCTAGAAAAATATTTGTCCTTATTTATCATTTAGCATATAAATAAACTATAAATGGTTTATTGATTCAGCGTGAAAGACTATTTTCTAATTGGTCCAAATTTTGTCAAATTATTGAAATGTGCAATTGTAAATCTAAACTTACCTTGTCGTTCTGTGCTTTCTGCAAATGTAAATAGAAATATATTTAGGATAAAAAAATATCAGTGTAAAAATTTAATGAGAAAAATAACATTGGCTTCATTTATTTGCCTCTATGAACTTAAGATAACTAAACATTTTCTCTGATCAGGGAAGTGTAATTTCACTCTTCCCTGCACCTTTAGGTTTATCAAGAATTGGTGTTATCCTTGGGAGCATTTCTGTTTCTGATAAAATTTAAGGAACAAAACTCATTTTTAGCTCTATTTGAAAATCCAAACTCAAACTTCATATTACACATCTGTTGGTCCTAAAGTATTTCAGAAAAACATTACCTGAGATACACTGGTAAGTGATTTTTAGGTATTTGCTTTGGCCTTCACATGGATTACCAAAGAAACGTATATCAGCTGGAATGCTGCATGAATGCAAGTTATTGCAATGCTGTTTAACCAAGAAAGTAGCTGAATTAGCAGTACATGAAAGGTCTTGATTACTTTCATCATTTTCACATATATCACTTTCAGCACGACCAAAGAATGCTGACTCAATGTATATATTCTCTGCACCACATTCCATATCAATATTTTCATTTTCACAAACAATTTCTTCATTTGTGATTACGTGAGATACAATTTCTAGAATAACATTTGATATAAATAATGTTTAGTAATTTTGGTAACTTGATATTTAACTTGCAGGGACAGTTTAAATAAACAACCAATGTGAGTGGGAGAAAACTTCTAAAACTGATAATGTTAAAAACTATTATAAAAGAGTGTTGAAAATACACAGACCTCCGGACAAATTCATGTACAAAAGTTTACACAAAACTCTACAACCAATCAATCTACTTGAATGGTATCAAGCCAGTTTGCCGAATCACACTTTACTGAATAATGGACATCCGACTAATGGAAAGAAATTACGATGGGCAGATTATGATCAAGTTCAAAATCAAACTGAGATTCAGCAAATTGAAGTTTGGCAAACTAGGATTCGGCAAACAGGCCTAGAATAATGTGAATAAATGAGATTCTCAATGCATATGGCTTTGCAGTCATCAAAATGTGTACGTACCTTCACATGTTTCTATACCATTTCCTTCATAGCCTTCATTACAATAACACCCATGATTTCCTTCAACTGATATACAAGCAGCATCTGAATTACAATGCATATCACTGCATACAATATTCCGTCCAACAGTGCACTGACATGACATTGAACAGTTCAGTGCTGTCCACTGTGAATGCAGCTACAAATAGACACAAATATAATTAAAGTAGAAAGTTAAAGTAAAAACAAATTAATGTAAGGCATGTAAAATCAAACATATTTTACAAACTGCATAGTAACACAAGAAAATAAAAAAATAATTATTAAGATTCGACAATAGTGTAATTAATAAAGAAAAGAAATAATAGAAAAACTAAAGGTATACATTTTTAGCCATGTTCAATATTATAATACGTATCTTGTTCCAAATGGTCCAATAATAAGTTTAATGATAACATAATCTTCAGGAATAAATAATATTTAAAGTGTGACCATTGAGATTAGATTAGCTAAATTTATACTATAGCTCCATGACTTACAGCACAAGCAAGGGAGAATTAGCTTCTCCATGGTGTTGAGCTGTAAAATCAATTTACAAATAAAAACTAAGACCGAATATGTATCAATAAAATAAACAGAAGAAGTCTGTGAAAAACAAGTGTCAAATAAACAACTAAAATAAATAACTATTGTCATTATCATCCAAATCAGTTATGTAATCCTATAATTTGTTGAAAACAATCAAAAGACTGTATGTAAATATGACTAAACTATTTGGCAGGTTTGCTGAGTCTGCTGAGTAATTAAACATTGGTCATTTTTGCATAACCATTATACTGGAAGTATAAGAAAACATTATATTAAGGGATTAAATTAAAATTGGACTTACTGGAAAGTAAAATCCTTCATCATCAGTGCAACCACATTCAGCAAGCGGAATACACACTGTTCCTTGCCGTATAAAACCCTCATTACATTCACAACCTTCTACACATGGTTCATCACAATCTTCCTCCCGTTCTATTGATGGACATGTTGATTGACAAGCAGACATACAATCAGAATAATGACTGTTTTCTTCGCATTCCATAGCTTAAAACAAAATATTGAAAAGGTTTATTCTTTTAAACAAATCAAACTTTCATTGAATACTAGTAAAACATGGTAATTCCGATTTATGAAAAAGAAATGATATTGAAATGTCACACTATCATCATACTGTAAACATAGACATAATTTTTCTATCTATCATTGAAGATTTCCCTTTTTTCTTTTTATAGTTACTTTCAATATTCTGAATCTTGTTCTAAAACAACATATTTATTAAATATACTGTATTCCAATGTTTACAAAACCGTCTGCATATTTGTGACTGGGTTTGAAAATGTTGTCAATGTATATAAGTATTGTAAAATATGCAACAGATTATATTATACTTAGATTAAATCATGGCAGTTTCGCTTACTGTTTGTTTTGAATTGAATAAAATATGGCACTTACGGCACAATGAAGATGTTCTGAATGAGCTAATAGCTATACCAGCTCCTCTACAGGTGTCAAAATATTCTTCCAAATTATTGCACAGTTGAGTGGAATCCCCTAAATGGCACATATCAAACAAGCAACTATCAAAGATCGGTTGATTGTCTTCTGTGTCAAAGCAAGGTGCAAATGGACCAGTGGCAAGTGTAAGAATACCACATTGATCTTCTGCACCATACAGATTATTTTCATCTTCACTACATTCAGGAGTCTCACTTGAATCAATTGCACGACATAATGGACTAAAAAAACACAATTTATAAAATAATATTACCTTACTATGACTATCACATTTAACAATATATTGTACACCAAATTCATGTACAAAAAGACCTGTAAACTTTATAGACAAATTTATTAAGGTGGATACTTTAATAGAATCTGCATTTATTATAGTGTAGTGACCTAAACTTGTGTTCTGTTTGAAAGAAGTAAAACCTAATCTTAATTTTTATATGCATATCTTGATATTTCTTTTATAATTATTTAATTAGTTTCTTTTTAGCATTTGTTTGCTGCAAAAGATAATTTTGTATGTATCATGTTGAGAATAAAAACACTCTCACATCCTATGTTGGCCTTGATTTGTCATTCCGAGTCACTAAAATAGCATTTCATGCTTTTATAATATTTAACTATTATTTAAGCCATCTACAGGGCAAGTCCTATACAGTTTGGAAATGTCTTTGCCTCTATAAATTTGACCATGGAGAATTGCTCCATTATTCAACAATGCAGTGCTAGTTATTGGCTGAAAACGATGCATATATGTATATCACCAAAAGATTTGGTCATGATAAAATTTAATAACTGAATAATTTTATTTGCTTGTAAAAAAAATAAAAATTGTAATTATTATTACTGTCAATACATTGTCATCGTTGTTATAATTGTTATGATTTTCACTGACCAACATCAACTGATCAGTAATTTGAATGCTTACCCTTCATCAACCTTCCAGCTATTACCCCATTCACTCTCATCATCAGTTAATGAACCATCTGGAAGCATTAGGTCATTGTCAGGATTCCCATCATAGTTACCACATAAACCTTGCACTCTGCCTTGGTATTCATCACTAACACCAACTACAATTTTAGAATGGCCATCCCATGACAACCAAAATCCAATGTCAGTAACAACCAACACCTTCCTACCAGACATAGATACTGACAAGTGGTTTGATGGAAGGTATGGTAGAACAGATCTTACACCATTTATCTGCAAACATATAATAATCACTAAATAATTATATCTGATTTCAAAAATAGACATTCATATCAAAGATAAACTTAAATGTTGTAAGTAACATTTAGTTGATTTATTGACATTTTAACAATTCAAATACCTTTTTTAAAATTTTGGAATCATATACAAATTTCTATAATCAGCATGGAATAGTTCAATTTCAACAGTATTAGTTCTGATTATATACTTACGCCAGAAATCAAGCATGAACTAAATATAATAAAGGGCGCTATATAAATCTTCGTCTATTATTACTAATTAATATAAAGAGACATGACTATATACATTTTAACAGAACCTCATAGCGATAATGCTAACAAATATTACATAAATGGTAAAAAAGTGATTCTGCCTCTGCTTGATATGTACTCCCTACTATATATTAGGCCACCACAGCATGTTACAAGAGTTACAATAGATTATCTGATAAAACTCCTAGAAAGTAGGAAGCTTTTTGCCATTTTTCCCTTGACTGACCAGGTCTTTCATGATGTTAAATAGTAAACTCTTTTCATCATGAACATGGTAAAGTGGAATATAGTAAAACACAGAAACCCTAAACTGCAAAGGGATATTAATTTCAAAAGTAAGTAAATGTATGTATAAATGTATTTTGTATGAATTTACTTACCAAAGTATCCAAGCCTCTGTTGAGCTGGATTGTTATTCCACTAACATTAACAAGCACATACTCAGCTAAAGTAACATGTGGACGAGTTCTGTATTGGTTTTTAACATTTACACTAAATGTTGGTTCATTGCTATCTGTCACATCTTGGATGAACGTATATGTACAATTACCCTGAAAATTTTTTCTACGACGATCAAATGTTATATAGTGAGGGTCACCCCATCCTATACATGTATTAAATGAGTTATCTTTTCTAAGTCTTCGTATTGGTGTTTCTTCATTTCCTGTTTATTAAACAAAAATTAATTTAATTTTCATGTTGACATAACAAAAGTATATGTTACATAATGATTTTTTTCTAACATACCTAAAAGACCTTTTTTCTTTTGTGATATCTAGAAAAGATTTTTATCTCTCTCTAGCTTAATGCTAAGTAAAAATTATAGAATTTATATTTCATAAATAATGTGAACATTTTGAAATTGTAATACTTTATAGAAAGATAGGTCTAAATGATTAGGTCTAGTCAACTATGATTTACTCATCTGGAGCTGGAGCCAATTACATACTAATTACTTATGGTTTTCTCACTGTTAAACTTATTTTTTTATTAATATTTTCCTAGTCTTAGACAATGATCTTCTATTCAAAGCAGATTTTGTACTAAGTATGATACACAGACTTACCATTATCTCCACGGCAACAATAGGTAACTCTAAGAAACTTAGTTACTCCTCTGCAGGGGTCACCAAACACAGAGTTATTGGCTCGAACCTTACACCTACGTCTACCGTTACATTCAGATCTGACCACATCTAAAGACCCTTCAGCCAAACAGTCAATGGGATGCGAGTCTCGCCCTCCACATGACTCCCTTTCGTCTCTGCCGTAAATGGCATCAATAATCTCTATGTGACCAGAATTGCAGTTTAGTTCAAGTTTTTCACGTTCACAAACTTGTGTACTGTCTTCTTCACATACTGTTTCTGGTTCACCTGTTACTGGTTCAACTGTTTCAGCTGTTACTGGTGCAACTGTTACTGGTTCAACTGAAAATAGGCATGTTTTTTTCATAAATTTACATTAAATTAGCCATTTTTAAGCGCATGGTTTTTAAAGTTTAACGTGCATGTTATTCGTCGTTATTTATCAGTTTCATAAAAATGAATGAAATCTATCACAAAAGGTATACAGAACAAAATTATTTGCAAAAATGGTCTTTCTACGCTGTTTATGTGCATGATGCAAATCTAATGTCGATCTAAGTTGTCCCATTCCACAGCATAATTTAATAAATTTATTTCCCTTTTTTAAAATTATGTTAATTTGCCAATTTGATCTCAAAGAATTAAATAAAATGTTCAACAATATCAAGCCTGAATAAATGAATACTGTATGCTATCTATACAATACACAAAGACCAACAAATATTTTAAAAGTGTATTCATCCTTTCAACAAAGCATTTTGCATTGTTAAATATGTTTGGAAAATATAATAAACATTTTATAAAGTGTACCTAATGTAACCCTATAAGTGAATGTCACTCATAGAGGGTGTTCAGAATGAGACCTTGTGGGTGTTAAGGATGGAGAGACTCATGTTTTTAGACTGTTATGTTGGAACAACCCAATAAAGTGTTGTATTTATAGCTGGATTTCAAGACTCTTTGTGATTGATTACTACCACTATACGATCATAGGTTACACTAGGGTAGTTCTGTTTTACTTAATATTTACTTTAAATCATAAAAACATAATTGTGTACCAACCTTCACAACAGTAACTGACTCTGAGAAACTTATATGTTCCAGGACAAGGGTCTCCAAAAACACCATTTGTAGCAGAAATGTCGCAGTCACTTTCACCCTGACAAGTTCTTCTTACTTGCACTAATGAAGATTCTGCTCTACAATTTGTATTTTGATTTGTATTTCGACTACAAGCTTGTCTAGAATCACGCCCATAAAGAGCATAAATGATGTTGATAGTACCTTGCTCACAGTGTATGTTCATTGATTCATGTTCACAAACTTCTGAAGTCTGTGCCACACAGTTTACTGAAAAAACAACAACCAAGAATGCACCATATGAGTATAAAATAAAAATTGAAAATTTTAAAAATCGATGCTCAACAATCTTCTGAAAAGGCATAACATTTTTTAATACAGGGAGACAATTTTATCACAAAATCACTATTATTGCCTTCAATGCGTGAATTATATGCATGACATTTATTTAACGTCTCGACAGGAATACAGTTTGAGTTAGCAATCAGGAAACTTTATTTTTTACAAAGCATACAAATCATTTTATAGCTAAATCATTACTATACTACTTTATATCATTAAATTATTAAATTAAAATACCTACCTTCTCCTAAACATTGATATTGAACCTCAAGGTACTTGAATGTTCCTGGGCAAGGGTCAGTAAAAACACCATTTGTGGCTAAGATAGAGCACTGTTGTCTACCCTGACAGGAGCTAATCACAGTCTCTCTACTACTATCAGCTGTACATGTAAAATCACTCATTGGACCAGTTGCGCAGACAGCACCATTTAGACGTCCGTACATTGCGTCTACAATGTTGATAGTGCCATTGCACATTAGCTCCATGGTTTCCCGCTCACAGACTTGTCTAACAGTGTCACCTTGATTTGTAGGTACTAAAAATGATAAACAAAATCTCAGTTTTCTCAGTTTAATTGTAAAAACAACAATGTTGTGTAATATTTAGAACTTTTATATCACAGGAATAATAAACCTATTTTGCAAAACAACAAAACGTGTGCATGAGAAGCACGTAGGATTATTGAATTATGATTGTACAGAAAGTTTATCTAATGAAAAATTGTTTTCACAATGAAGGTGTACATTTCCTGTACAGTACTTCATTTACTTTATTTAACATGCAATTAAATCCATTTTCCATTGATACATGTCTTCCTGCATAGTAGATAGTAGACTTTTAAACTATTAAATTGAAAAAAAAATGTAGTACTGTATTTGTAGTTGTAATATTGTGGAATGAGTCATTCAATGAATAAATACAAAAAATGAAAATACTGAAATATTAACACATTCGTTGGTTTGTATGCAACAACAATACAATTTATGGTTTATTTTAAAATTATGCAAATAACAGTAAATATGTTGAATATTTATGTAATAAAAGATTACAATTGTTTTTACTACATGATATAAAACAACATGCAATTATACACAAGACAAAAAGAAAGTGAAATAACAATGATGTGAATCATTTTCTTAAAACAATTAAATATGAAGAAGACAATACAATATTACTATACCTTTATTATTACCTATTTCTGAAAACTGATATTGTGGTATGCTCATACTAAAAAAATCTCATATTTCCAAAATGTTTTTTAAACATTACAATCGTAAATGGAGATAATTATTATTTAGTACTTTTATGTACTTGTTTAAAATGAGTGATAATAACTTACTACAAAGACTATGCCAATAAAACATGATGATGATAACATTTGGTTAATTTCAGATACCAATGTAATCAGTAGAAATCGGCTGTAAGCTCAAATACACAATCATGGGGTCGCGGTCAAAAAATGTTCCGGAACGCTGATTAACACTATATTAAATTAGTTGAGAATGGCATTGATCTTTTAAATATACAATTTAACCACATTCAGGTGAGAAAATATTGAGATGGAACAATTCATAGGCCAACGACCTATACTGTAGGCCTCCATGGTTAAATAAAGTTGAATTGAACATTTACAAGTTTGTCAAATAAAACATTAAAACATCATTCATAAACAAAATCAAAATATCTGAGTTTTAGCTGCCTCCAATAAAATGATTTTAGATCAATGGTACACATTCTTAAAAAACAAACATTTACAAACACAAAACAACTACAAAAATAAATTATATATTAAAACAATAAAGTTTAAATAATGAATGAAATGTAAATACTGATGTATTGTACCCCCAAAAATGAATATTAATTAAATCAGACTTTGATTTTTTAGTTTTAATAAAGTTAATCAAAAAAAATGTTTTCACTCAACCAAAAACCCATTAGCAGGCATTCAATGTGACTATTTTTTTGCTTTAAACTACAGTTTTTTTTCTGGTAAGTAAATTGTGTTTGTTTTAAAGTTAATAAATATTACCGTATTTAATACGAGGATGGCGTATATTCGGGGAGGCATTTATTTTTTTGGGTGTAATACATGTATAATAAAATAAATACTCCCTAGATATGAAAAAAATACAACACAATTAATATCAAAAAGTGATAAAATACAGCAAAAATTGTACCAAAATGCTTGGTAAATTGTAGATCACTAGACGGTGAGCTCGCTTCGCTCGCTCCCCCTCTAGGAAGTGTAGACGATGGTTCTCGGAATGATAATGTTCTTCTTTTACGTTTTCTGTCGGGTTACCATTATTGAAAATGCTTGACATTCGTAAAACTAAACTATTCTGTTTCACAGTGTCTTAGATGATTAATAACATTTTAAAGTATAGTCTTTATTATTTGGTAGGGCCCTTATAGGGCGGAGGTGGGGAGGCGGAGTTCATTTGAGGGAGGGGCTTATTCGAGGGATATATGTTAAATTTTTTAGTTTTAATAATATGGTAACATTTATAATCAAATGAAATCCTCTATCTAATAGATATGAAAAGTGGTAAAAAAGAATAACAAATGCTTGGTAAATTGTAGATAACAGTGCGATGAATTCTACTACAAATAGTATAATTGTGTTATTATAAATGTGGATGGGACGGACGTTTATTAGATAGTTGGGTTGGCGGGAGGGGGGGGGGGGGTGGATGGTGATTATTATTTAAAGTGATGTTTTATTGGAGAGGCGTTTATTCAAATAAATATCATCCTAATAAGTATTAATACATTATTTAATTTAAACATCTTTTGAAACTAACTGCCGTGACAGAGTGGGCCGTTTCAGCCCAAGAAAGAAGACATTACGGCTTGCAACATGGGCAGACATCTCGATCCTAACAGGACACAGACAGCCTACAGTTATTCCTGCCAGCTTACTTAATAAAACTCAGCTATCGGGATTTCACTCGATTAATGTCTTATCATCAAATCTCCCTATGTAATTTTATAATACTATTCCCCACAATATATTCCGATTCTTTATGGCGTATATTTAATTTGATCTTTGTTAATTTGCAGTATAATTTTTATTTTTTAACTACTGTACCTTTCACACGCGCGGTCCGTTCCTAAAATAAACAAAAAACTAAAATGGCTATGACTAATGGCCAACTTAAGCTCCAGTCCTACTATAGTATCTGTTTTTTTCTTCCGTCTTCCAAAGGGACACTGTATTGATTGATGGAAAGTGCCTGTTTCCAGTCACCTTTAGGGTCAAATCTATTATTTTAACTGCTCCCTTGTGTATAAAAGAGAGAAAATAGTTGAAACCATGTTGCTGCAAGGTGAACTTATCATAAACCCGGAAATTACTTGACCGCCAAGAATTGAAATTGAGTAGAAAATCTACTCTTGAAATCATAAATGTTGTTAAAAAACTCTTTATAATATCTTGCTAAGATAGAAATATGGAAAAATAGCGTCGAACTGCACATTAATGTTATCAAATCTACGTTTCGCGGTACATCTGAGATAGATAAGGTAGGTATCCAAGGCGGAGATTTGTACCAAAGTTTTTGCATTGTGCTCGCCTATGTCAGAATTAACCATAATTTATATATAGATGTCAATCAATACAATCTTATAATACATCTATTTAACTCAAAGTAGAGAATAATTGAATTTCAATACAATTCTTTTAGGTCATGATCTCATCAACCATTAGCCCACAATTGTCAAATTTAGGAGAGTCTGTCTACAGCAATATATTTTATATATATTTTCACAATCCGCCATGGTTTCTGTTATTTTTTAAAGTATCCAAATGTGTTTTCTGGGAAATGAATAAATCAAAATTGCCATTCAATAAAGTCTGAATATTTTTACCTTGTTCTTCAACTTCATATTGCGGAAGCATACCATCTGAAAAATGTATTAATAAAGGATTATAAAGTTGCAATCATTGTTTTTTTTTATCAGAACACTAAATTAATTTAGTTAATTAAATTAGTTTTTAATAACATGGAATAAAAAACAATACAAACTGTTCATAAACTGTTAATTTCAATTTACATAAACAACATTATAAAGCTTTTATTGTATTTGACTAAAATACTTATTGTTTTTATGAAATTAAGATAGGTACCAGTCCTACAGCCCAATAGTTCAACTTGCATGCATGGTCGAATGCTTTCCATGTCCTTAGGTAACACACGAACAAACATAGCTTCAAGTGTTGGGCTAATGTTTATTGAGCTTTGACCAGCATATCTCTATAAAATGAGCAAGTATTTTATCATTACAACAATAATGGAATTGTTACAAATGCATACAAGAATGAAAATAGAATATGAATAATTTAAGGGAGAGTCAATATCTTTAGTGGCATAACAGCTATGAGGACTCAATGGCTAACCTCAAGGGCCCCAGAGTAGTTAAAGAGCAGGGCTCAGAGGTTTTCATCTATGCACAAGATACTAATAAAGACTGGTACACAGCACAACAGCTACAAGCTGATCAGCACTAAGCAGTTTCGATATTTCCAACACAAATTTCCTTTTGTAGGTATACTACAACTCATCAGTACTATTTCTATCATGGTTTAAAAGGTACAATATATACTGAGTGTACGTAAAAAATATTACCCTTCACTTTAATATTTAAAAAGGCTACCAGCTACTTACTGCTGGAGCATCACTTCCTACTGGAGTCCAATTGATACCATCACGACTATAGTGTACCTCATATGAGAAACGATGCGTTGTTTCACCCCGAGTGATTAAACCAGATATAGTTGCCAGGTATGGTAAATGAATTTGGAGGTATGGGTTTTCATCATCAGGTCCTGCACACCAGATACCACCAGAATTTAGTCTGGCAGCTGATGGTCCATGTGTTTCATCTTCACTGGTTGATGATGTAATTCTGCTGTCCTCTATATGACCATTTTCCATACCCAAGGGTGCTGAACATTCTAAATTAAGATTATAATTAGAATGTTGTGAGCAATGTCAAAAGAAGGTTTATACTTGTGCAATTATTTTTATTACTTTAATATTGAATTGAAGGTTATTGAATAGTATATTTCCTCTTTGACATGCTCAAAATGACATGAAACGCATAGAAAGTTGATTAGAAATTGATTTTCCGTAAAATGAAATTTTAAACGCGCGTGCGCGTAACTTTCTGTGAAACATACCATTTTTTTCCAAAGAAAGTTAGCGCATGATATTAATTACACTTTTGCTAAGTTACAATTTAAATTGTTATATTGTTTTCGATCTATGTTAAATACGCGAAATTCATAAAATTGTGCGTAACTAACGGTACGCTGCGCGACTCATAGTCATATAACGAAGTTTCCTGCACATCTACAGCTACAGTTCAATCTTATGACAAAGTTATACAATCTTATGTTGGCTAGAATTACAGATATGCGCGCAACAAAATTCGTGGAAAGAAAGAAGAACAAAAGAAGATTGTGACAATCACAAGGGTTATCCGCAATAGCTTGCGGATAACCAATTACCTCTTGTTTTATATTGTGTTAAACACCCTTTAACATTTATTCTAAAATACTGCTAAAATAAAAACTCAAACTACATTCTAAAATGTTTTTACCTTCCAGATGCACACTTGAATGAGCTGTGGAATAAAAATATATTTCATATAATTAATATTGTAAAGCTTACATTAATCTACATAAATACATGGTTTTTATTATCCTGTTCCTTGCTAATACTCCCATTATCAAAAACGGTATTAAAGCAATTCTATGACAAAATGAACTTACGAGGTCTAACACAGTCATAAACAACTTCCAAATACTTGTAAGTTCCTCGACAAGGATCACCAAATACATTGTTATTTGCCTGTATTCTACAGCTTTGTGTTCCTTGACAGTGCTCAGTTACTACCTCCAATGATGAATCTGCTTCACATTCAACGGTTCTCATTGCTCTGTGGGGACACACTCTTTCATTATGGCGTCCATAACTTGCGCTGTAAATTTGTATATTTAATGCTCCACAGTTAATAGTCACATAATCTCTTTCGCAAGCTATTGTAATGAGACCTAGTGGAATAGCGTTGATAGATGCTTCTGTTAGGAAAAAAAAAAATTTGAAGTTACTTGACAGTTCAACTTATTATAATTATCAACAAATATGTTTACAGCACTGTAATTTGAAAGACACATTAATCACTGCTTGAATTTTTTGTACAATACGTACCAAAATCACAAAATTTGAATTCTCCATCACTCCTCCATCCTGTTGTAAATCCAACATAATGCACAGAAAGATGATCTCCGTCTCTAAAATGCATAAAGGCTGCCTTGCCTCCTTCACCAACTCGAATGTCGCCTTCAACAAAACTGATCCAGAATGATCTATATTCATCTCGCTCCACAAATCCACCAGTGTTTCTATATATCGCCAGATTAGTACCCTGGCGGCTGCGTCTAATAACTGATTGTGTGTTTCTCCATCCTCCAATCACAATTTCATATTGCTCATCTAAATTGTGGTTTTCACTGGACAATGTAATATGAACATCATTTCTTGCCTTAACTTCAAATTTGATTAAGTGTGTAGTACTATCCAGTCTTTTAAGATTATATTGATAGTTGTACTGAGTATCTGTCTCATAATAATGACAGCCATCTGCATATATAAAGTAAAGTAATTTTATTTTAATGTGTTTTAAACAAACAAACAGATATTCAACTGCAAAATATCCAGTAAACCTCTATCATAAAAGTGTAACAGTTCTAAAGATACATGATAATCACTGGTGGTATCTGTAGATAATGTACAGAGTGAAACTGAATCATTGAATTTAAATTTGTTACATTTTAACCACATGGATGGAAGGATGTGAAGCATTTGTAATTTTTAATTAACATTATAATAATTTGGTATATTATAATATCTAAATTTGTTTCCAAAGTGTCTTTTTGCCAGATTAAAAAATAGATCACAATTTTTACTGGATTGCAAAGGTTCCTGTTATATCAATACTGTACATACATTATGAGTGTGTATTAATGATGTAATGTGAACCTGGATGAATATAAAACACCAAAACATATAATTATCAATTACCAGTGATGATTTTAGATTTTTGAACCACTCTAAATACTTTAGATTCTTCTTTTTACACCCTTTATATGTTGAACAAAATTCTAAACTGATTTTTTTAAATAGAAATATGTACGGAATGATACATTTCTAGAAACTATTCTTTTCAATTGAGTATTAAAAATAACATGTCAAGATGATGATGTATATATATATATATATATGAATCATAATGCACATTGTGAGAATGATTATCATGTGACATTTCATCTTTGAGAATATCATAGATTTATATTTTTATCTTTTCTTTTTTTTTCAATAATTGTTTTTACTTTGCAGTATGAGGATCATCCATGTTTTAGTTAGGAAGTTGATTACTATCCTTTAAATAACTGAAATAGTTCACAGGGACTTACAGACAGGAATATAAATTACATTTACAAAAAAACCCTAAAAAAAATTGATAATATCTATGATAATAATAACAAACACCCAGACTGATAATGTAAAAAAGGGAAATGAGCAAGTGGTCGCACATGGCAGCCGTGCAGGATTGGAATTGGGTGGATCCGATATTTTTATAATTGGACCAAACCACTGAAAAATATGACTCAACAACCAGAATTACAAATCTACAACATTTATATATTAGTTAATAAAATGAGTAGGTTTTCCTACCCTAAATTATGGATCACCTTAGTTATTCACTTCAATTTGACTGAATTGTATTGTAATTTTAGTGTAAGAGTGCATTTCCGGGCAAGATGTTATTCTTTAAATGTTCTATTGTGTGCCTCAACTCCATCCACAAGGTTGGGGATGAGGGATGAAAGCTGCCCAATTGTACTGGTTACTATAGGCCTACTACCCTTGTACTTTATTCAGTGGCGTAACAGCTATGAGCGCTCACTGGCTAAACCCAAGGGCCCCAGAGCTTAAGGGGCTCCCGAACATGAGCAGCATAGGAGGGCCACTTAGGAGTGCTAAACCAGGGACCTTTCCACCTGCAAGAACTCCCATGTTTTAGATTCAGGGATGCAGTACAAAAAAAAGGTTGTGGAACGCAGCATTACATTACATAGTATAAAGATAATGAAAAACACATACCTTTTCATAAAACATTTTGGCTACAAGTTACAACACAATCACATACTGAACTGTCTAGTTTAACATTAATACATTGGTTAAAATAAAAAATGCTGTTGGTGTAACAACAATCAGTATAATAAAACTCCATGGACCTAAAAATTATTTATAGGTCCATGATAAAAAAATTACTATTCATTTCAATGTCATATTGCTTTATATATGATTTGATAAAATACTGTACTGTAATCTATGTACAAACCTCTACAACATGCACTCATGCAACAATGACAGATCTACAGAAACTACACCATACAACAATAAACACATGCAATAAATGAATACCAAGTGTTTGAGATACAAACCGTCAGTCACTTACCTGTGGCTGAAAAAATAAAAAAAGGCACATATTGTTATTGTACAATTATTAAAACACCCTTTGTAGGAGTTTACACTTGAAACATAACTGATCAATCTATAATACTATTTATGACTTACTTGTTTGTATGGTGGTGGTCAAAGTTGTTGTAGGATTTACTGAAAAAGCAAGAAAGGTAAATGTCATTTATTAAGCTTTTATAAATTGTTGTTTTCTCCTCCTTTTCACTGGCTTGGCCTGGTAAAACAGAGTAATTGTATTAATTTTAATATTTTATTAATAATTGAACCTTATATTCCTAAATGAAAATAAAAGTTTTAAATTAAAAATGCTTCATGACAACAAAAAACCAATAAAAGATAAAGCACCACAATGAGATCAGAACAGATTTTAGTTTACAAGGAAACCGACAGAAGAGTTTGGGAGGAAAACCCTTAAGTATATGTGGCACATGCAAGGCAAGTCAGACATAAGTCGGAATTTTCAAAATTGAGATTTTCACAAATACTGACACTACATAATCCAAGATTTAAAATGCTGAAAAAATATCTTAATATCTACTAATGTCTACTTCCAGAGATATCGCAGTCTAAAGTTTAGGATGTTACAATCAGTGTTATTTATTTATGACTTTTAACAGATCGTGTGTGTACGTCATAAATATGACACACACAACCCGTTAAAATGAATATCCAGGATTTTGAATTGGGGGTATTTTGGGCCACCACAGGTATGGGAATATTTTGAGAATATGAACCCTTATTTGCGCCCTCGAATTCAAAAATCTAGGTATGGTTATTTTTTTCAGAAAAATGCAGGTTTGTGTTATTTATATTATCTATAAGGATGGAGAAGAACTGACTGTAAAGATGGATTTGAAAAAAAAAAAGAATTATACCAATGGATCAATGAAAAATAGTGCCGATCATTCACCATTAAATCAACAATTTAGCGCAGCCCAGAGTTTCTTCTTATTTTTTTCTTGTTTTTTTGTTTTACTCGAACATCCAGGATAACCCATAAAGCTGAAAAAGCTTTTTTCCAAACAATTTTTTTTCATAATAATGCACACAGCCTCATGTAGGGTTTAAAAAAACTTACTACCATGAGTATTTTCTTGTGTAGGCATGTGAAAACTCAATTTTCAAGAAATCTCGAAAATATAAACCCCATAAACATCTCAACATGATATATGTCCAAAGATGTATAGGCTGGTTGCTGTCTGTGGGTGCGAAAATTGTGAATGCGGGCTGATCTGTAAGAACATTTTGAAAAATAAAGCTTCTAGGTCCTGGAAATTGATATATGAAACAAAATTATAAGTCTACGACCAGCCTGCCATGGTTGGGACTGAACTAAGACAATTTTGAAAAATAAAGCTGTTAGGTCCCCAAAAAATGCACTTCGACATATGAAACGAAATTTATAAGTATCCAGTACCAGCTCTATTTATTTTATTCCATAATTTTTAACAGACCCTGTCTAAAATGTAATATTGATTTTATCTGATAAATACTATAAACAAATGTATTTTATCTAAAAACATGACAGAGGTTTTCAATCAGATTTCAGCCTGCCCGGACACGGACGGGTGTGCCAGCTAGATTTTATTTTAATGATTGATTTGATTTTTCTTCCTCAGCCAATCAATATTGGTATTATAATTGTTTTATTGTTTTTAAAATTGATTAACCAAATCAGTAATAAATTTAATTGTTTTTAAAAATTTTGTCTGTACGCGAAAACATATTTTTTTCATATTCAATTCAATTCATTTTTAATTTATTTCCACAATATAATAAAATACATACATACATACATATGCGAAAAATAGAGAAAAAAGTACTATTTAACAATCTTTAAATAGTGTATACTATTGCACGCCATGTGACCCACAATCGTCCAATCAAATTACAGGAATTTATTTAGGTGTTATAATACTATTTATTGATTGATGAGGTGCTAGTAATGATATTTAAAAAACAGGCTGAATTTTAATATTAAAACTAGATTTGAAGTCATTACTTTGACGAGTTAGTTATTCGCACAACAAATGGCACGTGCACATCATACATTAGAATATTGCGCACAGAAAAAGATTAGAGTATAGCATCATTACGATGACATCATAACATCCAAGAGGTAACAATTTTGCATGAATTCAAATCTACAACTTATCTACTTACATTATAAGTTTAAGAAATTTGGGATCACCGTTGATTCCGAGAAGCTATAATAGATTCATAATATTTTGTAAATGCAAATTGTCTAATTCAATGTGTTCGTATGGCGTGATTTAAAGTGAAAATGGACTATTTTTTTTTTAATAACTAGAAAAGGCTGGAAAATCATGTTTCAAAAGAAAAAAACATGTTTTTTATACTCTGAGCGTAAAATAGTTTGCGCGTGTGGGAATTTTTGACATACATGTTAATGGACCACTTTAAAAATACTATGCCTCTTTAATGTATATAATTATGGTATTAATAACATATTTACATTGTTTTATGTTTTAATGTATGCTTTGAGTGCTGGTGTGGCACGCCTTATGGCGACAGTGGTCCTTCGACCTCTTTTGCCACTCCTTGGCACACTCAAAGTTTATGTATTGTTTTAATGTTGCTAAAATTAATAAAATAAATAAATAAACATAAAATGTCATGATTCGCATAGAAATACGTTAGAAATAGCGCACAGAAAAAGATTATGTCATTATAAATCAATGTGCTTGTATGGCGTGATTTAAAGTGGAAATGGTCTATTATTTTTTTTAATTACTATAAAAAGCTGGAAAAATATAATTCAAGAAAAAAAAACATGATTTTCATACTCTGTGCATGTAAAATAGTTCACGCGCATGGGAATGAGCAAAATATCATGATTTACCTAAAAAGTTGATTAGAAGGTAATTTTTAAATTTTAAATGCCTGTGCATGTAACTTTTGTAAAACATGCCATATCCCCAGAAAGTTTTATGTTTCGTTTTTAATTTATATTCAAAAAGAAATTCATAAAATCGTACGCAAGTCACGTTGCCCAACTGACGTTTTTAAAAAATAGGAGGTGCACAACTTCATGTATATGTCCATGTTGAAAAAGTTATGAAAGAACAATAAAAAACAAAAAGAAACTGGACAATTACATTACAAGGAGATATCCGCTATATAGCGGATAACTAATTTACAGAACTAGATTTGAACTTGCCACCTTGACGAGTTCGGATTATCCGCTTAAACGCAACATGCACATTATGTTGAAATATGAACGCCAAAAATAATTATGCCATCCTATGACATGAAGTAAACGTAATTCAAATTTTTTTAAATGATGGCGTAATAAAAATGTAAAAGAGAATTGATTGAGAAAGAACATATTAAAATCTAGGGCGATATGAGGTAAGCATAAGCGTGATGCGCTCTATTAAATGGGATTAACTAGTACAAAAGTGAAAAAAATTGTATTTTAAAAATTTGAGTGGCCATATGTCAAAACAACCATATGTCAAAACAACCCGCAGGTACAAATTTTACATGAATTGATATCTACAAGTTTGCATTAAATTACCTATTTTCTAGCACACGATTAATAAAGTTTAACGTGCATGTGTCGTTATTTTGTTAAAAAAAGTGTGTGCGCAAAACGCCAAACAATTCGAAAATTTTGAAATGCTCAAAATGAAATTTCATAAACAATTTCCTGCACAACTACAGTTTATTATAGGCCAATCTTCTTACAAAGTTATACCTATTTATTTTCACAGCATTAGGAGATATGCTGCAAACAAAAATCGTGGAAAGAAAGAAGAACTAGATTTGATGAGTTTGAGTTATCCTCGCAAACGTAACAATTATATTATGCCATTTGATCCTATGACATAAAGTAAACCTTTACAGTGATGAATTGTGTCTATTTTGTGTCTACCGTATATATACTGTATTTTTACAGAATACATTGTATTATATACAGTGTAGCATAGAAGAAATTGCGAGACCCATATTTTATTCCATTTTTTAACATGATGACGTCATCTAAATGAAACATGAAGATAACAATTTTAGAAGATAAATATCCAAGTGTCAATAAAAAATAACTTGTAGTTTTTAATTTATGATCAATCATTAAGTTAATGAAATTGCCCAAGTAAAATTGGAGGGGCACAACTTCATGTAGATGTTCATATGTTGACAAAGTTATCATATTATGACATGTTATGTTTACACACTTTTTAGATACGCAAGCCACAAAAATGACAGAAAGAATGCTAGACTACTATTACTAAAAGAAAAGAGAAAAAAAGAAACAGGACAGTTACAAGGAGTTATCTACTACTAAGGTGTGGATAACTAATAAAAAATAAAACCTTGTAGTTTTCAATATTGATGGCTATTTATGGCCTTTTTAAAATGATATATAAATAGGCCTAGGCCTACATTATGACTATTCTGACATAGCCTAGGCGAGCACAATGCAAAAACTTCGGGACAAATCTCCACCTTGGATACCTACCTTATCTATCTCAGATGTACCGCGAAACGTAGATTTGATAACATTAGTTTCCACTATTATGATATTGTTCAATATTACTATCTTAGGAAGATATTATAAAGAGTTTTATAACAAAATTTATGATTTCATCGGTAGATTTTTAACTCTACGCGCGGTAGAAGTAATTTCCGGGTTGCAACTTCCTGCATGCTTGGTTTCAACTAAGTTGGCCGTTGGTGGCGATAGTCATTTTAGTTTTTTTTTATTTTCGGACCACGCATGTGAAGGTATAGTAGTACATAAAGATCAAAATAAATAAGAAAAGAGCTTTTGTTTGAAATCGAATGAAACCCAGATAGCCGAGTTTTTGAGTAAGCTGCCAGGAATTGTATACTGTGCGCTATCTGTGTCCGTTAGGACCCTGGGATACTCTTCTGCCCATGTTGCAAGCCGTATTAAAACTTAAAAATTGAATGTATCCCTCAAATAAGCACCTCCCTCAAATTAACTCCACCTCCCCACACTATAAGGGCCCTACCATACAATAAACACTATACGTAAAATGCTATTTATCTTTTAAGACACTGTGAAACAGGTTAGTGAGTAGGTTTAGTTTTACGAATATCAAGCATTTCAATAATGGTAACCGACCGAAAACGTCCAGGCCAGAATGTCATTCTAAAACCTTAATTTTACCCTTTTTATTATTGCGAGAACCATCGTCTACACTTTCTAGAGGGGGAGCGATCGAAGCGAGCTCACCCTCTAGTTTATGACTAATTTTGCGCACCATATATTTGTAAGACAGGACCCTATTTGGCGGCCAAAAACAGTTCCACTGCCCGGATTAATTTTAACCAGGCCGGACCAGTTTTAGCGGCCAAAATTAATCTGGCCGAACAGTTTTATGCAGACATCATAAATAAAATGGTCCCCCAAACCCAGTTGGCAGCCAAAACAAAACTGGTCCGCCGGACCGATTTTTTGCCCAGTCTCCAAACGTTATTTTTTTTTATCGATCGACGACAGGCCTATATAATCCGAATTTCCTCAGTTTCCAGTTAAGCTTTGTTGTTGATCAGTTAAATAACTTTACCCGTATTTACTAGAATAGGCCTACTAGCAGTCTAGCTAATGTGCTAGGCCAAGTAAAGTAGTTGTAGGTGGATTTATTACCGGTATTATACAAGATGGACAGTACTCAAAGAATATATATCATATTCTTTGGTACAACAGTAGAATCCTTCATCCCACCTATTCCATCGAGCGCCACCCGATTGTCGCATTTTCACTCGATTTTGTAGACGCCCTCTATGAAAAAAAACTTTTTCCAATCGCGCCTATTTAAATGTTTTTGGGGAGGAAATAGACAATGGCTGCTGAGACAAAATGAGTGCGATTGTTGCACTTGTGTGTTATAGCTCACAAGTTTGTGATAGAATTGCTACCTAGGCCTACTTAAAAAATATTGTAAATAAACAAAATTATTCAAGTAGTGAAGTGAAGTTATAGGTCTGCAAATAAAAACAAAAACAATCTGGTCTAACAAAGTGTCCCGACCAAATAAAAAATAATGAATATAAAAATTATTATAATTAACTAACGAATGAAAAACTCACAACACATGCAACGTTTATTGAACATCAACCTAGGCGTACATAAAAGTAACACTTACAGTGAAAATCTACTAGTTTTTTTTACTATGTCACGTACAATAAACAAAGGTTGAAAGGAAAATCTAAGTATTGATGTATTAAGATGAGAAAAAAAACAATAAACCATAATACTGTGAATTTTGAAAAATAACAAAAACATGTTTACCATTACTTTTTGGTATTTATCATTTCATCATATCAACACAAATGCAGTAGCCTACGATACATACCCACCCGTAAAACTTAGGGAAGGTAGGCTAATATCATATTAGAATAAAAAGAATAATAGAGTTTCCACATATAAATCCAAAAAAATGTTTCCGAAAGAATGAGCCACCACCAGCTTACGTTCACAATTGTAGTAAACCCGCATGTATTTATGGGTTCCTCTGCATGGATCTCCGAACACAGAATTGGACGCGGGAATTGTACACTGTTGTTGTCCTTCACAACGTCCTGTTATCTCGTTTTCTGCACTCCTTGCGGAACAATCAGTGTTTTCGGTCGGTCCGTTGGGACACACGCGGCTATTGCTGCGACCGTAAAAACCATAGTAGATCTTAAGTGAATGCTGTGGTTCGCAGGAAATAGTTCCAGTTTCCCCTTCACATGTATTTATCTGTGATAATCCTACAAAAAATATTACATTATTACTAACAAGATCTTTTGGTGAAAATATGTTCTGAAACATTTCAGAATGAACATTTTATTACTACTGGCTAAAAAGTGAGGAAGAATTCAAGTGTTGAAAAAGATGACGGTTGTAGATCGTTTGAACATCCAAAACGGCTGCATAGACATTTAAAAATTGAACATGATTATTTCAGTAGCATTAATTTAGCACCTATTCAGCGTGTTTATCATGGTATCAAATTAAAATCTTACCCACATCGCAGAATCGGAACACACCATCACTTCCCCAGCCTGTGGTAAAACCTATATATCTGACAGAGAGTGCTCTGTTATCATGCCATTCCATAAACGCTTCTTTCCATTGGTAACCGACTTGAATGAGACCATTTTCAAATGTAATCCACATGTTTTTATAAATTTGACGACTAACAAATCCATCTGTATTTCTTTCTTCAATCTGATTGGGACATTGCTTGCAACGTCGAATTACCGATTGCTTGTTACGCCAACCACCGATTACAATCTCGTACATTTCGGACTGGTCTTGTTGCTCGGTTGATAGAGCAATGTGGACGTCGTTACTTGCCCTTACGGCAAATTCAAAGCGTGTTACCCCAGCCTCAAGCTTAGGAAGGTATTGGTAATTATATCTTGTGTCCGTCTTAAAAACCACACATGCTAAATGTCAATATAGTATGAATTTAAAAAAAATGAAAGTTTTGTATGTATTAATTCATATTATTTGAACTATCAAACTAAAAAATAATAACTTCAAATTTACGACGAGAACTTATATTATTTATTTATTTTACCGAAGTTCATTCGGGTAGTATGTCTATATCAAATAAAAAGGTAAAAGCTAAAGGCATTACAAAATATATGTCATATATATATATATATAAACAAATCAGGCAAAGAACATTAATTCTAAACCGCCCGGTGATATACTGAAATTTATTTAATTAATTTGAAACGATAAAGATGAGGAAATCTGTGAGAATGAGAAAAAGTCGCCCCAACCGAGACTCGAACTCGGACCGCCTGTTTGATATGCAGTTGCCCTAACCATTAGACCACTGGGGCTTTCATGGTATTGTTCAAACTCGATTACATTCTCATATATATATATATATATATATATATGTACAATATAATATATTACATAAACTCAAGGTTTAAAATGAGAAAATCAACTTACCACCCTTGTCTATTTTGTTTCATAAAAAAAGAAAGAAAATATATAAAATATATTAGCACCGTATAGTTTAAATGATATGATCACACCTATAAATAAATCCAAAATCAATAAATAATTAAAGTGTAGTGTACTGTATTTGAAGTACTGGTTTTCTTCCATAATAAGACACATTTTCTGCTTTCAAAAAAGCAGCTGCTAATACACCGTTATTGCGTTATCGTGACATTTAGTAAAAGGATTAGTATTTCTGATAAGAATTATCTTATCGTTTTGTGGGTTTGGTCAACTTCCTAAGACGTGCAACTGCCCATCACAAGACCAACCTACGTCTTTCTACCTCTATCTGACGATAAGTTGGTGAGACGATTATTAGAATATTTTGTATAAGTAAAACAATAAACCTACAGCCTCCAGCGCATCTATACACCACGTCAAGATATTTTCTTGTTCCTCTGCACGGATCACCAAATATTTGATTGGATGCCTCCAACAGACATCGTTGGCGTCCTTTACAGCGCTCACGAACCTCTCTGACGGCAACATTTCCCCTGCTACGGCAATTAGTGTCCCTACCACCACCGCAAGTATGGCTATTTGTACGACCATAAGACGCGTGCATAATGACAATGCTTGAAGATCCTTTGCACCGTAGAGTAACCTCTTCACGTTCACAGGTTACTACTTGGTTCAACCCTATACAAATATATAGATATAAACACTGTTTAATATTGAAGATGATAGAACACACTTCCTGATTGTATGCATGTAGACGATTTTATTAGAAATTATTATTATTATCATCATCATCATTATCATCATCATCATTATTATTATTATTATTATTATTATTATTATTATTATTATTATTATTATTATCTTATCGAGGAATTTAATTCTCCAAGACTGAAGAATTACAAAGAAATTATACAGATTTTAAATTAAAAGATTTCCATATTAATATACAACATTTTAAACAATTTAATCTAAGTTAAGAATATGAATTTTAGGGAAAACGAATCTGTAAAGTTTACAAATGCAACTTGGGTAAAAATGTCATTTTGTCTTAGAATGTCCATATTACAAGAAAATTCGACAGTCATTTTTAAAACCTTTTTATGTTAATCATCTAAAAAGGGTTTTTTTTATTATTGAACAGCAAAAAGGCAAAAATAATCAATAACCTCAAAATCAATAAGATTTACCTTTTTTGCATAATATAAAAAAGCTGCTGTTACTACTCAAATTTAAAATGTATTAATTTATATTGGGCCAGTGCCTATGAATGGATGAACGAACGAACGAACGAATGAACGACCGAACGAACGAAAGAATGACTATCACAAAGTGAATAATGTAGGCCTAGACTTACCGAATCCACAAAACTGAAAGTTTCCATTGCTTCCCCAGCCGGTTGTAAAACCAACATAAAGAACTTGTAATGGATTGTCATCGGTATACTCCATAAACGCTGGTTCGTTTTCAGCGCCTACAGAAATCGTACTATCTGAAAAATCTATCCAGAATTTCCGAAAACTTTCAGAGTGTAGAAATCCATTACGTCGTTCTCTGATTATGTTTGAGCACTGTTTACACCGTCGAATGACTGACTGAGTGTTTCCCCAACCGCCGATTACAATTTCATACATATCAGGTACTTCTTCTTTCAGCGATGACAATGCGATATGAACGTCATTAGCCGCTTTGACGGAAAACTCTAACCGTGTGACGTCATTCCGGAATTTCGGTAACTGAAATCTGTATCTGTATTGGTCGTTGGTCTCATAGTTAATACAGTCTAAAATAAATAGATACAGTATAATGAAGTATACATAGATTGTTACTGTGTATATTAATGTGGAATACCGTATATTTTATACTATAGGAATAATTTATTATTATTATTATTGATACACTGCTGAATTTTCCTAGCTGTTGATCGTTGGTCTCATAAGGTAATACAGCCTAAAATAAGTATACACTGATTGTTACTATGTATATTAATGTGGAATACCGTAAATGTTATACTAGTAATATTATTATAGGCAAACTATTCATAACTCTGTGTGTTGCAAGCGTTTGTAGATAACCTGAATAGGAATTGTTGGAATTGTCAACGTGTATTGGAGTGTTATCTTTGATGATTGTGTCTAATGGTACCAGGACCAGACAAATATGCATTAGGCATGTTTTGGAAGGATGCCAAGTTAAGAATATTGTATCTGAATTAATTAATAAATAACTAGGCCTAACGTTATATTATTGATATGCATGAGAGAAAATTGTACTTACAACACGTCACGATAAAACAGATAATGAACAGCAACGTAAACAGTCAAATACACGTGAAAAGGCCAAGACATGTACACCAAAACACATTGCAATAGACAGTAACAGCAACTCGACGATATTCGATGAAATAAATTCTGATTACCATTTGTTGTTGCACTTACTTTACATCGCCGTTTACATAACTCTTACCATTAAATCAATTACCTTATGATTAGGCAATTTTAAAGTCATCTCCCGAAGTCTTGTCATCGTTTATGACTACACATCCATAATGATCTGGATTTGTATTATACTACAGTACCACTAAATCCATATGGAAACCGGTCTATTTTCGTTACGTCATAATTTTCAGAGATCTCTACCTAGTGAAATTGTCTTTACTTAATAAAATTGTCTCTGAGTGTAAATTGCCTTCAATAGATGAAATTGTTTTTGCGAGGTGAACATTTTCTTTATAAGGTCTGGTGAAACCTTCTTTACCGACAATAACTGTATGTAGGCATACAGCCAGAGTAAAATTATCTTTATGGGCAGACTAGATTTTTAAAATAAAATTATATATTATGGAACCAGAATTCAGGGTGGGACGAATGATAGAAAAAGCAAAGATTATGCATTGTGTGTGTGTTAACCGTTGTTCCAAAAAGGTTTTATTTATCCTGTTGTATTCGTCTTGTTTTTAGAGGCGATTGTCTCTTCAGAAATTAAGGTGATACGTACAACAAGTTATCTGTATTTAAGCAATAGGCCTACGTCAAATGGTTCACACAAAGCCGAACTGAATGTAGAATAAAGGCTGTTTTGTTGAACTGTACACACACGAATGTTGTAACACTGAATCAAATGTTGCTACTGCAACAAACTTACATGACGTTATGTTAAACAGGAAAATCCATACACATTGATAGCACTCAGTACTAACAACATTAGCAGAATAGAATGAAGGTTTGTAATTTGAAAGTGGTTCAACAAAATTGACAAAAAAGTAATACATTAAATGTGTTCATGTACGTAAGTTATTTGATGACACGTTAGATACGATAAAGTATTCAAATGTCATAATGATGATAGTAAAATAAAAATGATAGTATTAAGTATTAAGAACATTTCACATTAGAAAAAACCCGTATGTAAATTTGTTTGAAATTCACATTATATGATGGGATAAAAAACCCATTTTAATCGGAAAATCGCTCTCTAAATCTCAATCCTGAAAATAACTTCAGTATTTCGAAAAAAAAACTTAACAAAAATGTACTCACCTTCATCTTCTTGACCTGAAAAAAAGTATTCAAAATTAATGACAAGAAATAATACTTAATGTTATGATATTGAATGATTATTAATTCATTATGAAATAATAAAGATTTTGAATTCTTCCAAACATACATCAACCTCCTGATATCAGTTTTTTCACGAACAAAATAAACAATAAATAAATATTAAAATATGAATATATTGTTTGAAGGTTTGCATGGCGAAATCAAATATTGATATAAAGTTTGCGGTACACCACGTATATTAGTTCTGAACTAATATACGTGGTGTACCGCAAACTTTATATTAACAAAATATTAATAAATATCAATAAAACAGATAACATATTTAGGAATTGTTTAAACCAAAATAATTGGGGTTTTGGTGCTATTCTGGTCAAAATCTATACGTCAACTGCTTACCGGTAACTTTGTAAACATTTTTAGTCGCGTGGACGCGACTCTATAGTTCACTATGTCGGTCGGTCGGTCGGTCTGTCGGTCTATCTGTCGGTCTGTCTGTCGGTCTGTCGGTCTGTCTGTCGGTCCGGTATCACTATGCATTGTAGCACGCGACTTAATGGCTGTTGGCCTTGTTTATACACATGTTATTACTTTTTGAAAGTTCATTTTTTTCTGAGAGCACGCGACTTATGGCTGTTGGCCTTGTTAAAATTTACTCACATTTCTATTCTAGTATATTGTTTGTAATCTTGTTTTTCTTGCATTTTTTCTTTTGTATATTGTTATTGAAATTGATTTTGACTAATGGATATGATATGTATTTTGCAGTAGGATCAACCCAACTAAAATCAGTATTCATCAATATCCATTATTATTGTTATTTCTACAAATGTTCCTTTTGTGAACCATTTATTTTTTAAGGAGGTGGTCAATATGAAAGCGTTCGATGATGAAACACACAACATCATGCTGTGTGACGCGATAAGTTAAATATTACTTTAATATATGGATGGGTTAAATGAAAAAATGTAAGATAAATATTAAAAGAGCTACTCTAATATTTAGAACAAACGATAATAAATAATTTCTTCGACAAAATAATCATAATATGTCTAATCGATGTTATTGTTAATAGTGTGATAACCTGTTTAATAAATCAACCTAAAATAGTTATAGTATACAGTAAAACCTCTCCTTTAGGACACCCTTATTCAGAGAACATCCCTATAAAGATCACACTTTTCCGTAAAACAAGGGGAAATATCTGTTTTAACATGACGGCCAACCCCTACTCAGAGGACACCCCTATTAAGGGGACAGGAGCACTTTATACTCAGTGTGCCAAACGGTTGATTTAACGCCTAATATTTTTTCCATCACATCAAAACAACAACAATTATATTCATATCGTTATTAATATAAATATATGGATCATAATGATTATGATGCTTTCTCTTCTAGCTTGACAGTTTTCATTGGCGCGAAAAACCCTAAGGTGACAATTTGTTTGTTTAGTTTCCCAGAATACTACAGTAAACCCCCTATTTAGGGGACAATTTTTGGGCCCTAAAGGTGTCCCCTTAATAGGAGTTTGATTGTAGTATATGTGCAGTAGTAAAAGTAGTAAGCAATGCAAACAAAGTATAGGCCTAGTTTAATATCGATTACTGTACGGTGACACGCATACCTCATCGATTTACAAACTGAAATCACAGACTTACATCCTCATAGCCTTTAGTTCCGATATTGATTGTTATGGATTAGTGTAGTGTTATTACAGGAGATCTGTCGATTAAATAAACCTCATCCCATAAAAAAGACTATTATAATATTTACATTATAGATATTATTTCTAATGTAAACCCATCGTAGGCGGTTTTCTATTTGTTTAAAATTATCAAACATGGTTATTATAGATACTACTTAAAATAATACAATTTTTAATAACCAATATGTTTGAATAAGCAAAAATATAAGCAGGTCGTCCACCGAAATAGAGGAGTTTGCACGCATAACAATTTGCGAGTACGACGGTAACCGAATAACAAATATTAGATATAGTAGATATTTATTTTTATAAAAATTACCATCTTTTTCTTCTACTGTCTCGAAACGAAAGCTTGTAATAATAGTGACAAGAACAATAAAAACGAATAATTAATTTTGTAGTTTTAACCAAATTAGGCCTAATCACTTCCGTAGGAAAAAAAATGCTTTCCGTAATAAAATGTCAAATAAACGGTTATATTTAACCAACAATTTGAATATTTAGATTACAGTTTTTTTAAGGTAAACAATTGTCGTCAAAGTAAATATCTATTAATCCTATGTGACATTAAAATTACATATTCAACAAACAAAATATGTTTAAAAATTATTTTTTCAGGGACAATATATATTTAGAATCATTTTGAAAACAATTCCGCTAAATTACAAACATAATTATTTTTTTATTCGTGGGAAAATTATAATATGATAAATTTGTGACACTTATTATCGAATTTCTGTTTGTAAAACGATATACACAGTACGTCAATATAGATAATAGTGTATAGCTTTTGCCGTTTACAATTACCACATATTGCATGTTACAATAACCCGATACATCATCTATTTTATCGGTGTTTCGCATGTGTGGCTTAAAAATCTGTTTTAAACCTATACGATTAGAATCTTTCAACAGAACGAACAGTGTTACTTTTACAGCCTAATGCTATTGCCTAATGTTATTGTTATTTTTTATATTAGTAATTATTGAAACTGAAGGTTGTGCTGAGGTGTTTCCTAGATATTCATTTCCAGCGGGTCCCGGGCGCATACTTTCATCCAAACTATTCGTTTCAAAACCCTTTAAAGGAAAATTTTATATTTGTTTCTATTGTTGAATGTGTTTGAGAAGCTTTGTATATTATTATTTATTTGATAGAACATCAACTTTTATTTCAGTGGTACACACTGAATTGGTAAGTTCTGGGACACTTATATCAAAAGCTTTCTATCATTTGAATGCTCGCTAAACCTGGCAAAAGGCCTAAAACTAGCAAAAAATGTATTGCATGTGCTTGAAAATTTAAATAAAAAATAAATATTTTTATTAATTACAATAAAATTTTAATTTCCAAAGTACAGTATGTATTAACTACCAAATGTGGATAGGATATTTAAGTGTTTTTGTTAATAATAAAAACTGTAGGCCTAAACACGGGAGAAAAGAAAGAATTTTGGTAGAGTGATAGTTATACATTATACTGACACTTTCTCGTTTATAATGATAGCATGATCACTTGGATTTGAAAACATTGAAGAACAATCACTGAAACGGAACTGGATAAAAGGGTTATTATTCTGGTCCAGTAAAGTCACATAACAGTGCAAGTGAATATTTTTTTATTTTTTACTTCCGGTTAGATCCATGTATGAAATTCGCTAATTAGATCTAGATAACTAATATTTAACGCATTTTTCGAATTTTGTTGTATTTATTGATATAATAGTTATTTTAATACAGAACCAGGCAGAACATTTATAAAATATATATAAGAGATTAAATTTACAGATTCATATGTTGGGAACAGATACATTGTGTCAAACAACATTGTATAATCAAAACTTGATTTACACAAATCAGTGTCAACGATAATAGTTTGAATTCTTTACGATAAATAGTAGATAAACGTAATTTCGGCCTTTCAAATAACTGGATCGGAATTCTTTTCTATACAAAAAGCAATTCTAAGACAATGAAAAAATAAAAGTTTTAATGTTACAGATAATATTCAGAGATAAAGCTGGAAACAAATTTATATAGACAAAACGCCTCAGTGAAAACGATTTACAATGTTTTCCTCTGATCCGAATGTACAAACAAAATTTAGAATCGTTAGATTAGAGTAAAATTTGGCATATATGTATAAACACTAATGAGCAAATCGCAAAATGTATTCTTACTTTTACAAAAATAATAAAAAGGAACTTATGATACAGTAACCATATACAGTAATACCGTGTCTCATATGTGATACTTAAATAGCAATATAAGATGAGAGGCACAAGATAATATTGAGTGTGAAAAAACATGATAAACTTATATGACAAGGACAATCGGGTGGTAGATTATATTCTTATAGTTGTGAATCAATTATTGTTGTTCTCTTTCGTGAGGAAATCTTTTATTCTCAATTTGAATCAATTATACTTGGTGTAGCTAATGATCTTGTTAATGAGTTCCTATCGGTTTTAATTTGTATTTAATTTACATGTGTCCTACTACCTGCCGTAAATGTATGGTTTATACACTAAAGAAATACAAATATTAAGAGAAACACCATAGATTTAAATATAAAACAACGAATCGTTCAAAATACATTGTGTAATAAGCATTATGTTGTTTTTAAAATTAGTTTATGATTAAGTGTATTCTTTTTTTTTGTATACCTACATATCTTAACTTTTACTTTTTAAAAGTCCATTAACATAGGCCTATGTATTTTCTTATTAACTAATTTTTTTTTAAACTAAAAACCATTATTTGTCTTATATCTATATCTATCTTTCTTGCCTCTTATACCCACTGTTTTTAAAATCTATCTTATACATTACACTCATCAATTATTTTTTACATAAAAACGTAAAACATTTACTAGTGCATTATGTGTTTCTATTTTCGCTATAAAACATTTGAAATGCCCATACATATTTATCTGGACTTTTTATAAAATTCCCCTTTTAGATATTAATAAATCTTTTTGTAGCGCATTATTTGTTATGATAAAACATTTTTTTCGCATTTCATTTTAAAATGTTAGACCATTATTTATTATGATTTTTGCAATGAGCCTTCTATTTATACAGAATTGTAGTACTGTAGTGAAAATAAGTTAGCTCGCTTTATGTTTGCGATACAAAAATGATATCATTATGCAAGATAGTTAAACATTTTAAATTAGATTCCTACTTTTCAGGCCTATGTGCAACATTATGCTTTTACATCAGTTTTTTACAATGTGTTTCCTTGTTAAGAATTAGATCATTATTTATTCTCTTATTCTCAAACGTTTGTTTGATTTGTCTATAGGCCTGTTTCTGCCGCATATCCTCAAAATACGGTATAAAAAACGGTAGGGCCTATACTTTATATACCGTATTTTTCAGTACCTCGTTTCTGCTAGAAGTACTACCCTGGGTGGTCGTGTTAAAATGCATCTTTTTACCCAATCTGCCTTTCGATCCCCCAACATGGGGACAAGTTATTCCTTCCTTGCTCGAATTGGAATTTTGTTTGGCGATGGTGTAGCCTCTACTTTCAAAGTCTCTGTTTGTTTTGTTATTGATTGTTTCAACGACAAGATTGCACTTTTTTTCATTTTTGCTAAATTATCTTTCTAAATATGGCTGTCCTGTTTGTTGCTTTTTAATTTTCCCGAAATATTTGTTTCCCCAACATATTATTTGCAAATGTTTTGATTTTGTTCCTTAATTTCATTGATTATAGATTATCTAAATCCGGATACCCAAAATACGGTATAAATTTATAAATACCGTATTTTATCCACACATTTTGTGGGGAAAATACGGTATACAAAATACGAAATGATTTATCCCATAGAGTCTGAAAGTTCGCGTTTGTCTAAAATAAAATATAAAAAAGAACATTAGAACTTACCTAAAGTTGATAAACTTTGAGACAACAAGAGTGTAAGAAGCAAGATGGGCCAGCTCGGTGCCATCATGCTGGTTGACGGGCTAAACAAGCCCAATTCAAACACTTAAATATCGGACAAATTAGAACCAAAATTTAAAAACCAAAATAAAAATACAGTTTAAATTAGTTTCCTGTTTTTTTTTAAACGTAAAATTCCTGCCAAACACTAACTTAGTAGCTAGTGAATATATGCAGGACTCTCTGGAATGATTTACGTCCAGAAATACTACATTCATAGAAATATAACTTCTTTTAGACTGTCAATTAGTTATGCAAATCTGCAATTGCATAGGTGACAAAGTATTGGGCGATTGGTTAAAGTTTATTATGACAACACAGTATAAATTATTGTAAAATTCACGACTGATTAGTGATAACAACCCGTGGAGGCAACTCCTTTGTGATGAACATTTTCAATTCGGAAATCGATGTTCAACCAGCTGTTGACAACGATGAAATAATATATCACCGCCGTGATTGTGTAATGATCTACTCGAAATAAGAGATTCTGAATTGATCAGCACTGTACATAAGAACCGATTATTATCATGTGTGCTGATATTACCATTGTTTATTTTAACTCAAATATTAAAATTATTATAAATAATCATTAATGCGAGACATCGAGGTCTCATTTCCGACAAAGCCGTGAGATGAAGTATACCGTCATCGATATTCAAAAGTTTAACATGTGATATTTTCAGATATATAGGTATTATCATGTTACACAAAGAGAAATACAAAATTCAAACTATAATTATTTTAGAACAAAACTGTTTTTACATAGCTACACTAATAAATACATATCATGGGATCATTTTGAGCAATTTTATTCAGAAATTACATGTTTAAAAAACAAAGCAAAGTTTTATACTAAATCTGAACCAGAGGTGTCCTTTTTCTGGTTGTCTCTATCCACTCTTTCATTGTGTCTCAGGCAGACCCGACTCAAGATCCTGTATCTTTCTTCATGCTTTTTATCATCTTTGGACTAATATAGTTATATATATTATTTTGTTTGCATTACTGTTTTAATCAAAAAGGAAAAAATAAATATTATTTTGAAATCAGCTAGAAAGTTGATAAGTCGGCTCTTCGACCTTCAAAACACAACATTACTACAACCTGTTTCAACCTGAAGTAGGAACAACTTCAATGTAGATTAATGAAAGCCGTTTTCTACTACAGTAGATCGCCTAGTGTCAATCAAATGCCGAAAAAAGATTTCGTTTCACACGTTCTATGAAATCTTCCAGTGTGGGGTATTTTTACACACTTGACCCATATAGAAGAGAAAATGCAGCACATTCTTAATTTTTTTGGTTTAACACGTTTTAAAAATGTTTAAAAAATACAATGCTTGCGAAAATCGTTTTGTTTATGAATGGAAGAGATTAGAGATTTAGTAGAGGGTTGGCTCATTATTCAGAAAATGATTTTCATGCACAATTCAAGTATCTTGAGAGAGAATAATGCTAAGGGATAGCATTAGTATAATTAGAAACCCTTATTTTAATGTGAACCACCCGGGTATAAAACAAAATGATAAATCAAATATTTCTTAAAATATAAAGAATATAAGCTAAAATATAAAAGAAAATATTGAATCATTTTATTTCTATTTTTGTTCTTTCAAAATAGTATAAGAAATAAAAGTAGAGAGAATTCATCTGTGTTGGTGAGAATCTTATACTGATTTTCAAACGAAAGTTGAAATGTATAAACCGAAATTTCGAGGTGTTATTTTTGTGTTGTTGAGAAATCAGTATTATAATTAATATAAATTAGTTGTTAAAAAAACAAGAGCACAATTAGTTTGGGGTTGGGTTTACTTTACCGACTCATGATATGCCCGCATCTGATCATACATCTGAATACAGCTGATATACCGTTAGATCACAGTATATGTATTCTATACACTGTAGAATTGTCTTTAAATGAAAATTACCAAAATGAACGGAACTAAAAATGAAAGAAATTACGTAATTCACTTCCATATTTGGAAGCTATTGTTATAAGTGACGTCACAAAAAATACATATCATTTTTAAATATTCATTCAATCTTTTATTTCGGAATCTCTGGTATACAGAAAGTAAAATTACATATAAATTACCAACAAAAAAACCTGTAGGCCTACTGACTAATTGCTAAAAGACGATACGCTCTCATCTTAGGATGGCATTCCACATGGAGAGCATCTTTGACTTATATAAGACGTTGTGTATAAACGTTAAGACTAAAACATTTTCACTTGAATTAAGGCCATATATCGATTATTCTTTAAAATCCATAAAAAGAATGAATTCTACACTCTGTAAACACGAGGCTGGCACTACAATGTCGATACCTTTGCACAACATTCTTAACCCATTATTGTAGCATACCTGAAGAGATCAGGGTAATTAGTTAAAATAATTTGAATCAATCACCTATCTTGATACAACAAGTTTCGTGATGATAAAACGCTCATTTTAAGTTGGCTATTAAATACGTTATGTCAATTAGGCCTATAGATTAAACCACTGTCTGTACACAAGGTGTTGGCGCGAAAGAACAAACAATTTCGCATTAATGCAGGTAAAATCGAGCAGGTACCAGTTAAAAAATTGATTTAATTTCATTATATTTTCAACATCCATATAAAAGGCATATAGGCCTAAACCATTTTTTAAAACTTAAAATTCCTAAAATAAAACAATTAAAAAACTATAGACTACATTGTAACTTGTAGCAATGTTAGGCCCCTATTCTGTTAGACTAAATACTAATTATTGATATGCTACAATCAATAAATGATTATTTGATATTGGCGGCCATTTTGAAAAAAATCAGATGATTTATTCTTTTAACTATATTAATTATTCTTCAGGCGTAAAATATTTCAAATCCAGCTAATTAAAAACATCTAAAACGTACAATAACCTGATACAAAAATATATGGTTGCCATTTTCAAATAGGTGGCCACACTCACTTATAATGAAAAGTTTGTGTCCGCTTATTTTTATTTTCTTGTCCACTAAATTGGTTCGTTAAGCAAAATGTAAACGATCTACCCGTTTTTTTCTTGATTAGAACCTCTACTATTACTGTATAGGTGATGTGGGTAGGCCTACTACAAACGTTTAATAACAGAACAAGGTATGTTCTATCCATATTATCGGACGAAGGACATCACAAGCTCGTATACGTTAAACTAAACATATTAAGATTCGGATCAGCTTAACAATAGCCAAAACTCATGCAAAAAAAAAACAACAACAAATATACCAAAATGAACAATATTGACCTAGACTCAAGAAATTAAAAAACTGACAATTTAGAAGCCAACGTTTCACCAAAAAGTATCATATTATTATGATATCCATTTTTTCAGTACAATGTACTTGCGTTTTCTGTTAAAGTAAACAAAATTAGTTTTGAATTGAAATTAACAAACTATAATATCAAAGTTCAGGGTTGAGGTACAACAACATGATATGTGTACAATCAATGATATCACACTTGCTACAACAAATAAAGAGAAACAATCATGGGAAGTAATTGCTATCTAATTTTAATATTTACGTAGAGCAGGAGGTGTGTTTTGTATTTGTTAAAAGATTGAATGTGCATATGACGACAAATTGCCATTTAAGGTAAAAATTAATAGATAAAGCAAAATATTTTTTCATAATACACTTATTTCCTTACTTGGGAATAATAAACATTTAATAAAAAATGTATGCAGCCATATTTATCAAATATTAAGTTTAAGTAGGCCATATAAATAAATAAATAAAATCTAAATATTGGATTTACTAAAAATATTAAAAACAATTTACAGCATGTAATATAAATATATAATAATAAGTTACATTTTATTTCTTGCATGATTTAATAAAGGATATTCACTTCACAATTATAAATGTAAATCAGTAAGATACAAGGTGAAACAGTAAAAGTTATATTATAGTATGTACTAAAATCCTATGTTTAATTATCTTCTGACCAATGTCATATTATAGTTGACTGTTTACAAAAATATTTTACTCCGTTTACCTTTTATTTTCCACAGGAAAATAATGACTAAAATTATTTTATCTGACCAACTTTTAATTAAAAAGTATGGATTGAACTTTATCAACTGTGAAAAATGTACTGGATATATTTCATATTTACTAAGTATTTGGAATATTATTATATTATTACAGCAATACAGGATTTGATTTAACACCACTATGTTGTGTGGGGGTGGGGGGATGAAGATGAAGATTTATACAATAGCAAAAAATGAAATAAAAGATTACTTATGTTGTACAATATTAGATTGTCTTATGATAAAAAAAAATTATATTTCTTTTTGTATTTACAATGAAATGTATGTGTATACTATTATTTACATATTCTAAATACATTTTATAGTTTGAGCATATACAGTACATTATAACAGGTATTTTTACATGAAATTGTACTAGGAGAAAAATCAAATTTCTATACACACAGTATGTAAAGTAATGTACTCAAGAATAACAAATTGAACAAGTTACAAAGGCACAATAAATGTAAACAAATATCTATCATGACTAAGTAATGGGATGTTTACTAAATTTAAAACTACTATAAAACATTATTTAATACTAGAGGGTATTCTCGGTTTGCTCTCTCACCTTCTAGAGTAAGTGTACACATATGGTTTGCAAGAAACTTTAAGAATGCCTGGGGAAACTTTAGCCTTGTTACATTGTCATAAGTATGAAGGAATTTGTGTGAGTCTCACCCAAGGCATGAAACTTGGGCGAGGCTCAGGCCGGCTAGCATGCTTCTTAGACAGGCTGAGTGTAGGAGGATTAGCAACCATGTATTGAGGGCACGTAAAACCCGAAAGTATGTACTTAAAGCAATCCAGTTTATACCACAGGATTGTGAAAGTTGCAATTCCCAATTTAAAACCCTATATTTATTCGTTCATTTTAGACAAATATGGTACAATATCATATAAAATAAAATCAACCTATCGCTGATGATGATGTTTAGTGTACACAACAATTTTGCATTATGCAGCCTATCTCAATATAAGCATAATTTATATATATAATTTATAGACAAAAATTAGTATAGGCTTTAAAGAAATATTCAAATTGTTTACTTATGGTTAAATTTCCTTGGATTAAAAATAAGGAGGTACAAAAGATTGAAAAAACAGATACTTTCTCATAATCGAATACATGTAAAAGAGAGGTGCTAGATGACACGTACATCAACTAAAATGTTAGTGCCATTCCTGATATAAATTACAGTAACATGCTAATATAATTTTAGTTACAATACCTAACACAATAGTCATGACGATTGTTAATCTAAAACACATCTAAAAATACAATAACATTTATCATTTTATGGTTATCCACAACTTTGTTGCGGATAACCATTGTGATTGTCAAAGATCATCATCATTTTTTTTTTCTTTCGTTTTCTGTAATTTTTGTGTCTCGCGTATCTCTAAAACTTGCAAACATAACATTTCGTAACATATTGTCATTCACATGAAGTTGTGCAGCTAACATTTTCATGACATTTACAATTGCACAACGTGACTTACGCACGATTTGATGAATTTCGCGTTTTTAACATAGGTCGAAAACGAAATAAAATTTTAAATTGAAAAAGTGTAATTTATATCATGCGCTAACTTTCTGTAGAAAAGTTTAAATATTTTATGTGCGGAAAATCACTTTCTAATCAACTGACGTGGCGTTTGCGGGGCGGATAACCTAACTCGTCCATAGTGACGAGTTCAAATCTAGTTATTTATTATTATCATTTACCGTCTAGCAATTAGTTGAAAGTGAAAATTCTACTATTACTACTACTATTATCTTCGTTGGAAAAATTAGTAAAATGTAAAATGATTTCATCGCAATAACAACATGGAGAGTATGTGGTCTACAACTTCTGTACCAAGACCCAAGAGATGCCTGTTTACATGGCCTGGCCTCCTAGTTTGACAGGGAAGCGGCGGAAATACTGAATAATATCTGTTTAAATGTTTGATCCATAATAAAACAAAATATATACTTTGCTTATTTTGAGTTTGTGGTTAAAAATATGGGCCTTGATGCCTCCGAAATAGTAGGCCTACTAATCCAGGTATCTCAGCCCTTAGACACTCTTAAGATAAAACATATTTGTATCCTATGTTTCCAATACCTGAATATTCAAATTGGCTTTAATTTGAAAACCTCTATGATGTTACAAAGACTCTCTGAACATAGGCAACTTCAGCACGACACATTGGACACTTCTGACACTCTTGGGCACATACATCACAGCAGGTCATGTGACCACACGGACAAAAAACAGTATTGTAGTTTTGATCAAGACACACTTGGCAAAGTCTTGATTCCTGTATGTGATTGATTTTCTCTTTCAAAGAGGCAATGATACTCGCTTCGCTTGATGGCCCATCCTGTGTACCAAGTGAGCTGTCACGTTTACATGTCTAATTATTAAGAATAAAAAAAGACAATTTTTATTGATGCACAAGTGTTACAAATAGTATTTTAACCAAAATATATCCTATAATAGTGGCAATGTAGCTTGATGGTTAACATGCTTAGGGTTGTACTAATACTACTCTCAGTATTAGGGCTTTTTTCAAATTTAAAAACTTATCTAATAATAATCATCTAATAATACAAACCTTAGATTTGAGCGTGTTCTCAGGGGTAGAATCATCACTTGAATCACCTTTGATCTCATTATGACTTTTTAGAGTCTGTATATGAGCACCATTTCTCCTAGATGGCTGTCTGCTGAGCATTATCTCCTGTGAATGGGTACTCCTCATGGTTCCGCTTGTGAAATGCGAATCCGACTCAAATGATTCTGAATGTCCTGAAATCTAGGTACAAATAAAATGGTTTTTATATGAACTGCATAACAATTTATATGTATAGTAAAGTGTAATTCATAAAAAAGAAGTACAGTACAATCAAAATTATGGTTCCATTATAACATTCAAACAATTAGAGGTATACAAATACCCCTTTCACATTGCTTAGCAGAACTCCAGAGTTTACTTACACATACACACTTTAGTGCAGTGTTTTTGTTTGGTGTGGAGTTCAAAACACTGGATTAGAACATTTTAGGGTTAGAAGAAGCTCACTGTCGGCTGAACATTCATCTAATTGTATTAAAATATTTTTTTTATTAGAAAACCCTGGTGGTGCAAGATTGATGTGAATGGGGAATGGCCAGAGTTTCTCTGAATGGTACTTATAGTGCTCAACCAAAAACTAGAAACAGTTAGAACATGATAGGAAAAAAGATAAGATATTAAAAGAATATTTATAATGCAAACCTGTGGAATATCTTGTTCATCCCCAGGGTGAAGTAATCGCCAAGCTGAATCATGAACTTGACGTCGTGTGCGGGATACATCAAATCGAAAGATTTTACCACATTGAGTGTCTGGTTTAACCAGAACAAGCAATGATCCAAAACCAATGTGCGAGTGCTGCTGCCTCACTACCCTTTCAACTGTTTCGCACTAGAAGATATAACAGTTTTTTTTATATTAAATCCATAGGCAAATTACTAAAAAAATGACAATGCTGTGGGTATCAGTGGCTGGATCTGAATGGAGACACAAACTAATATAAGCAAAAAGCTATAGCGAAACGATAAAGTAAAACAGCCAGAACAATTTTAGGCAACACTAGCCTTTCATCAGTGAGAATTGAGAATATAAAGCATACAAGCGCTACCTGAGTGGACTGGAATAAAAGAAATAAAAATAAAGGAGGCACAGGCTGTTGAGTAGAGGGTGGAGAGAATAAGAGTAAAAAACAATGAAGACACTTGGTAGATATAAGCAATTTAGGAATAAAAAAACAACTCATATGGTGGTTAATATTGAAACTTAAATTGACTGTAGGTAGTCTTTTTTTAATTTTGAAAAACATCAGAGTTGCGCAACGTGACTTAAGAACGATTTATGAATTTCAATGATCGATCATAGATTAAAAACCAAATGTCATTTTGTATTGACACTTGGTGAAAATTTAATTCATATCAAGAGTTAACTTTCTGTTGATTAAAAATGGCATGTTACACACAAAGTTACGCACACACGAGCATTTAAAATTTTAAAATGCGCAAAACTAATTTCCAATCAATTTCTACGCGAATCATGGCAGTTTGTGCATGCCAAAAATTGCTATGCGTGTAAACTTTTTTACAAGGAGAATAAAAAACATATTTTTTTTCACTTGAATGATATTTTTCCAGCTTTTTCTAGTTATTTAAAAAATAAAAAATAGACCATTTCAACTTGAAATGACATTTTTTTTTTTGAATTAGACAATTTGCGCGCAATTTAATTAAAAAATTACTAAATATTGTCAAAATCATGACTATTTTGAATCAATGTAGCTCTTTGGGATCACTGTGACCCCCCATTTTTGTAAACTTATAATGCAAGTAGATAAGTTGTAGATATGAATTCATGCAACATTGTTACCTCTCGGATATTATGATGTCATCGTATGGCCACCCGATTATAAAATATAGGATTTTTGTCTCTTTCGTCATAGCTCATCACATTTAATAGAGCGCATCTCGCTTATCCGTATTCCATTTCCCCCGAGATTTTAATATTGCCTATGTCAATCAATTATCTTTTGCATGAGTTAAAAATATTTTAATTTTGATGACGTCATCATGTCTAAAAATTTTAATAACATGGATCACTTATTTTCATCTTTATAGTAAATTTCAATCTGTTATAGCTTGTCAGAATAAAAAGTGATACTTAGATTAAAACGTTTTCTGGAAGCTATTGGATTGTAGATACGAATTCATGTGAACATTTTGCCAATCGGATGTTGCGACGTCATCATATGGCCAGTTGAATAAAAAAAGTTGGATTTTCATCTTTTGCGTCATAGTTCATCACACTTAAAAGAGTGTGTCTATATTCTATGTATTCGAATCCCTTCAACATGTCAATATGTTGGTGCTCAGATTATTTTCTTTCGAAATTGCTATCTTCATCATCATCATGTTAAAAATTGGATTAAAAGGCGGATCCCATAATTTTACCTATGCTACACTGTATGTAATATGTATACAGAATTTAGTGTACTAGGTGGTACGCTTGCGTCCCATCTAGGTCATGCCCACAGATGGTTCTCGAATACACAGTAATTTCAGCGTAAAAAAACTTTTAATTTTAAATTTACGTACCGCAAGACTATAAATACATTGTCATTTACAGAAACGAATAAATAGACACGATGATTTATGTAGTCAACTAAAATTAGCACCCCGTAACTTCCGAAAGAGAAACTTTTCACAAAATGAGTCCAAATTTTGGATTTAAACAAATCCAATTTGTGTTTTGTATGTAACATTAGGGTTGAAAGATGGGGAAGAGGATGGGTACAAAGAGGAACAATTTTTAAATATATGCTTTATCCACTCAGTAACAAAATATTTTGTTCATGTTTTATAGGCCTATAAATAATAATTATACCGATAAATACTGTAAAACATTTGCGATTTAATACTTTGTCACTGTCATAGTCGATTGAAATAAAAAAGTATATTTTTTGTAATTAGTAATTAATACAAATGTTGAGAAGCAACTGTCAGTAAAAGTTTATATGTATATTATGTGTTTATTTATATATATAACAGTATCCACTTTCTCAGTAAGAAATTTGCGATTCAAACGGCGACCAAAAATGGTTAATATGTATTAACAGTATTGTATTGTCAAAGGTTTCTATCTAAAGGTTTTAAGTTTATCCCCCAAGGGCCCATAAATTTAGCTACTTGTGTTAAACCAAATAATTATATTGGGAGACTGAGATTGGAATGTTCCATTCATCGCAAATCAATACATTTGTATAAACGTATATTAAATCTCATCGCAAATCAATACATTTGTATAAACGTATATTAAATCTATTAAAATAGTATTTTTTAAAGAAAATTGCCCTGTCCTCAACATTATGAGGCTGTACCCCAGCTGTTCAACCGGTTTTCAGCTATTAAAAAAAATTATCGTAGAAAAAAAGATACGTAAATGCAAAGCATCCTCGTATTCTTGTGTGCGGATATTTTTCAGCATTGACATCCATTAGACAGTGTATACTACGATCAGAAAACACCTCTATTTAGGGCAAATCATTGAACCAAAATTCGTTTCAATTGTCAATAACTCATTATCTAACCTTACATAATTAGTGTTATGGTTTTAAAAATCAGTATATACCATTGTGTAAAAATTCAAGAAGTTACGCGCGACTTACCGAATTTTGCCCTTACGTAAATTTATATATAGATACTGTATATATAATCAATAGCCAATAGAATTTTAAAAAAGTTTGGTGTGTAATTGAAAAGGTGGACTGTAGCATTTTGATTTAGTTTAATAAAATGGTTAACTACTAGATGCCGGTCACCTATGTTTATGTAAAAGTCTTTCTTCAGAGATCCTGCTACCTGAATTAATGTACTGAAAAAGATGAGGACTTAATCAATTTTATCTCTGGTGCATGTGCGTACAATTGAAGTCTAGTGCTGTTCTGTCAGACCACGGCAAGCGTGTCAAAGATCCATATTAATCAGAAGGTTCGAATGTTGGTTGGCTTTTGCTGGTTTTTCTCATTCTCACGGATTTTCAAAGTAGTTTTAAAGATGAAGAAAATAAAGTATGTTATTAATTTTCTATTAAGAAATATTTTATAGCATAAACAACCTCATCATCAAATGTAATTTGTGAAGGAAACGCGATACCTTTTTTGAAGCCTCCTATTACTATACATGAATATGAATGTTTTTTAACAATAAAGTTGGATAAAATAATCAATTATTTAAATAGTACCAAAACTATATTATTACATAATTACTACACCTTAATTATTAATAATATTAAATTAAATACATAATCCACATTGTTCTTTCTGAAGGAAAATAAGGATTGTTCGGTGAAAACATAAACATATTTACTCACTCTGAAAAAAGTATGTGATTCTGTAAATGAGCGGAACAATGCCTGTGCTGATCTTCTTGTAGGTAGTCTATATTTGAGCCATGCTAACACATCCTCTCCATCTGTCTCATCATGAGGTCTATAGTAATGTACTGTGAACTGATTTTGGTGATATGATACTCTACTAATATCTTCAAATTTTATACTGAAAAGAAAGAGGAATATTTGGATAAAAACTGATTACAGTAGAACCCAAATTAGGGCAAACCTGACCTAACAAAATGCAATCATACAATCATTCTAAATTTCTTATTTCCAAATGTCTAGGTGAAAAGGGAGGGTATTTAATATTCATTCCGTGTTTATAACACTGTTCTACAATTTTAGTCTCTTTCAACAACTTTTCTTGCCATTTTATACCTTTTAATTAAAAATGGAAAGAAGTGATTAGTAAAATATTGTTGCTATAAAATGATGTGTACTTTCATTTTATTTTAATCCTATATAAATATCATATACCGCAATTATAATATTTTACTACAAAGAGCCAGAAGTAGAGAATAAGGAATTATCTAACGAAAAAGTGATATCTAATGGTGATAATGTTCAGCGTTCTGTAAACATTTTGAAAATTTTTGCCATGTGCCGTTGTTGTCTGATCACGTTCTGAAATCAACTTGTTGTGCGCACTGTCTATAACTGTTATAATCCGCGTCTTGGAGCACTGCCTATAGCTTCCTGGCCTAGCATTCGTTGATGATTTACCATTGATAAATTGAATGAAAGTAGGTGTGTTATAAAACAAATAATGAATGTTTTGTATTCGTTGAATAGAGAGAATATTTCATTCGTTGAAAAATTGACTGCTCTATTTTCAACTCATGAGACATTCTGACCATCCAACTCATAAACATCCATTATTTGTATACAAACTCATGATCTCATGAAAGGCAAAACAAGGTATCACACATCTGGCATGAGGCTCACGCTTTTTTACCCAACTAATCTCAAGCTCTCAAGTAACTAAATCTCACGCTTTATCATCAATTTCAAGCTTTGTTTTCAATGTACTTAAAAATTCTGCTGTTTTTCATGCCTTGAATTGTTGATCCTAGACCACAGTAATAAACATCACATTTTTGGGGAGAATGCATGGAGAAATTAGGGACTTTTCAAATCAGGAATGTTTCTGCCCTCAATATTTCGACCCAGTTAACCAGTTTCGTCACCGAAAATTATCGTTTTAGTAATGAACGACATAAACAAGTTACAGCTTATTCGGCAATTATATGAACTGTGCCATTTTTAACATAAAATCATGGTTTTTAGTACAATATTTTTTATTGAACATTGATAGTGTTTATATTTACCGTATGAATATTTATTATATTTAATACAATAAAACATAACACAAGAAACACTGAAATTAACCTTTTAATATACATGGATGGAAACAAAATCAAATCTAAATAATGATACTAGCTATCACAATGACGTCATTTGTAGCACAACACCTTATTTCATTTATTGATCTTTACAATATAAACGTCACAATAATTCAGACGATCCCCAACTCAGCTGGCCATGTGTACGTTTGTAGGGGATCGGCGGAGAGAGAGTGTGATTGACTCGTAAATTTGTTTGTTATTATTAAAAAAGAAAGAGGTAGAGTAGTTTGCTTTTCAATTCATTTTATTCATCATCATTGTTATGCTCATATTATATTTATTTTGTGATGTTGTGCAAAACTAGGCTAGTTCGACTAAACTTTACTGTAGATGGAACTAAAAACATGAAAAATGCCGACGTGATGACCGGCGTCAATTTTTTCACGCCGCTGTTTTTTTTCTTGGTCGACATACTTTTTTTTCTAATTTTAATGGCTGCAAATGTTGTACTTCCGGTCATATTTCGTAAAATGTTTCATTAGAGTAAATATAAATATATACATTCTAATTATATCAGTGAAAAAATCAACTGTCTCTGACGAGTAGTTTTTGAGATGGTAACGCTGTAATTTCACCCTAATTTGCATATTTAAGCTAATTTGCATATCATCGGGATGAGTGACAGAAGTGTGATGTTCAAATTTTGACTAGTAGTTTTGAGATATGGTAACCATGTAATTTCACCCTAATTTGCATATTTAAGCTAATTTGCATATTATCGGAATGAGTGACAGAAGTGTGATGTTCAAATTTTGATCTCATCATCATATGTGACCATTTAAAAAAGACAAATCTCTGTTTGCAATTTGTTTCACTCAAAACTATAGATTGCCTAGCCTAAATGAGTTAGTTGATAATGTCACTTTTACTTATTATCTGAAAAAAAGATCTGCCTTGTTTTCTATTCATTTGTGCATAATTACAATATATGACTTTGGATTCTGATTTTTTGTAAATTAGAGAATTATTCAACAAATTACAGTCAATATTAGTGTGCAGTTTATTAGTGTAGCACATTCAAACATTTGAAAGTGATGTCGATTTCCTGTTAAGAATGTGAAAGTAAAAGTGCCAAGAATATAGTAATATTTAATGAGTCATGAAGAGAATGCCTTTCAATTGAATTGTTATCATGCTCAGTAGCTTAGTTTAAAAAAAATGAAACTAATTTAATGATACTTTGTTTCTGTGTGTGTTTTAGTAAAATCAATTCTAGGAATTGTAAAGAATAGCACTACCAATAAAAATATGTGAATGGTATCTGACCAGTTTGCCGATTCCAGTTTGCCGAATCTATGTAAATGGGTGCGTCGGCACACAAAAAACCCACATTGCCGAAAATAATAAAACTATGACAAATCGTACTTTAATTAATGGTTTCTATTGCTTAAGATACCTTGGTGTTTGCAATGTGTTTTTCATATGCAAAAACGAAAAAAAATCACAAGCCTAGCTAACCGCTAAGCTAGTGATCGCTAGGCCACCTAGGCTAGACCTACAGCAGCTAGCTAAGCTAAGTGAAAGTTGCAGCCTTTCATAGTTGTCCCAGGAAACATTAGCGCAATTGTTGGTATCATGCCGGATTCAAAGTCGGTCATTATCTTGTTCGGGCTGAATGGTTGTTCAAATGTTCAAATAGCCAGCAAAGCGAATAAAAGATGTAAGAAGAATCCATGAATGACAGCATGTAGAGTATAGAGTTGAGTGTATATTCGAGGAGAAACCTTGAATGTCCCATCCATAAACAAAGTATCGGCTTCCGCTATTTTCTGGAGGTTTCCGTCAGTTACAAACATAAGCATGTCGTCATCTTGGTGAAGCAGGAACCTTTCACCATCCTTAGTGAGTGACCATTCATCTGGTAGATCTCCGTCGGCACAAGTTGCAGGCATGGCAGGCATGTTTTTTCGTCTAGCACGATACACCTGCGAATTGGACATAAGTTAAATTAAATACGCTATTAATGGAGTTAAGAACATTGTATGAACAAAAGTTAAATTAAATATGCTAACTAATTCTAAAGGCTGGCCAAATGTCTAGCGCCCTCGGACCACAGGCTGGCCAAAAAAGAACCACAGACTGGCCGTGTGTTTCCCGACCCCTGCTCAACTAATTGGGTTAAGAACATTGTATGAACTGAACATAAGTTAAATTAAATACGCTAACTAATTGGGTTAAGAACATATACATAAATTAAATACGCTAACTAATTGGGTTAAGAACATATACATAAATTAAATACGCTAACTAATTGGGTTAAGAACATTGTATGAACTGAACATAAGTTAAATTAAATATGCTAACTAATTGAGTTAAGAACATTGTATGAACATAAATTAAATACGCTAACGAATTGGGTTAAGAACATTGTATGAACTGAACATAAGTTAAATTAAATATGCTAACTAATTGGGTTAAGAACATTGTATGAACATAAGTTAAATTAAATATGCTAACTAATTGGGTTAGGAACATTGTATAAACTGTACATAAGTTAAATTAAATATGCTAACTAATTTGGTTAAGAACATTGTATGAACATAAGTTAAATTAAATATGCTAACTAATTTGGTTAAGAACATTGTATAAATAAATTACATACGCTAACTAATTGGGTTGAGAACATTGTATGAGCTGAACATAAGTTAAATTAAATACGCTAACTAATTGGGTTAAGAACATTGAATGAACCTACCCCAAGTTAAATTAAATACGCTAACTAATTGGGTTAAAAACATTATATGAACATAAGTTAAATTGACGTACCTGTCGGAGTGGTTGTTTTGGGTTGTTGGCAGCTTATTGACATAATCCAGCCTTTACTATGTCTCTGCTAACAGACTCTTCATCCACTTTATATCAGTATATCTTTATTCAAAAAAGTCGAATGACACAAACAGCCAATGGCTGAAACCGTAGTCGTACAATATAAATATAAATATACAAAAATGATAAAAACAGGTAAAAAATAAAATATTTAAAAAAGCGGATTATCAAAATAACATTACAAAACGTTTACTTCATTTAACAGTCTAGCCATAGTAGGAACAGGTGATTTCTTAAATCGGTTACGGCTATGTAGAGTAGCAATACTAACAAAAAGTGCGTCCCCTTCACCCATGGTGTGTACCCTTCCAAAACATGTTCTTTTTATACATTTTTCCAATACTGCTTTCCGTCTCTTGCCGTCTTGTCTTTGGAATGTTGTAACCCTCTGTATATTAAATTAACGCCTCTACCCTTCTTATCAACAGTTGGTCCATCCATTATAAAATACGTATTAAGTTTATCAGCAATGTAATATCAAGTATATCTTAACCAAACGATAGATGGTAGAAAACAATCTGTGTTACCCTTTATAAACTAGTCTGTGGTCACCACTCCCAGATAAGCGCGATTTTCACTTTGATGTAGGGTGAAAATACATCAAAGAAGCTGTGATTCATGATCAGACGGTCAGCCACTGCCTCAAAAGAACAAACGCGTAGCATGTAGCATGGGTGTTAGATCTTCAATAGCCATCTGCATTGTTAAATAATAATGGATTTGCAATTTACTTCCTAGGTGGAATGAAATTTATATTAGATGAATGATAATAAGAAAAACCAGAGAGCCGAAAAGGATAACTCTTAAATTGAGTGGAGTTGTGGCTTGGTGGTTATGATGCTTGGCTACAACTCCAAGGGTCCTGGGTTCAAGTCCCGTCACATGTCAGGATTTTTTCTAAGGACCAAATTACTCCACTCCCAAAGACTTGTATTGTAATAAGACTTTGTTTATGTAGAGCATCTTGTGTATATGTTTGTCTTGTGAACCTCTGAGGGTCCCTAATGATCAACAGTAGCTGGATGGATCACCCTCATTAAATATGGTTAAAAAAAAAAAAAAAAAAAAAAAATTACAGTAATTAAAACTTTAATACAATAAAAATTATTAAGTTTAAAAATTCTCAAAAAACACAGTCCTTAAATAAAACGATATGTACAATGTTCAGTTTAATATACAGTAAGGTATTCAAAATGTACATAATTATGTTCTGATTGTAATGTAGTGTTGTATTTAAAAACAATTCATATTTCATTGGTGGCGCGATAATTAATACAATACGATAGACATTCACCGTGACATACGTTAATTTCTTTGCAATTGCCGAACCCTGCTGAGAGAGTTTGTACGTTTGTTCGTTTGTTTGTTATACAAATTTTTGTTAAGTCTGCAAGTAACCTTATAATTGGGTATCAAAATGACCGCAATTGTACTGGGAAAGTTCTAAACTACATTTGAACATCATCTGCCTTCTAGGATCCAAGTTAGGGGCCAAAATGGGGCCACTTTTCTCCACTTTCAATGTTTCTTCGTTATACAAATTTCTGTTTCTGTACGTAACCATACATAATGGGGTATGAAAATGACCGAATTTTAAACTACATTTCAAAAATTCCCAGAGTCAAGGGTTTTTTTTGTTTGAGAGGATGGAGGGGATTTCTGCTTGGGCTAGGGGTAGTAGGCTATCAAGCAATGGTGTTGGTGAGAGGAGAAAGAAGGCTGGGAGCCGCAGTATCAAAATTATATATTTTAATTATCAGCCAATATGACACCTATTCATTTACACTTTCTATGCAGATTATAGGCGGCACTATGGCATGCAGTCATTGTTCTTTATTTAACAGCGTATATAGCTTATATTCACCAATGTAAATTCTTTGTAAAACTCACTAGGAGTGGTAGAGAATCAATGAATGATAATTTTACAGCAAATATTAATTCTTAACTTTAGATTAAGATTTTAAAATTCAACACAATAACATCTTACTTGTGTTTTAGCTGCCTTTCTTTTGATAATACCTGAAGACCTGTGCAACACACGCCAATAACAATATCTTTCTTGTCAAAAGATTCTGCAGTGAAGTACTCAACTCCATAGCCTTTCAGCTTACTAACTTTGTTGATAAACTTTATCACAGCAAATGATTTGGTCATATTCGCATCCAATCTACGATGAGCATTCTCCAACTCTGACAATTTATTTTCACTGTAAAGAAGTGCAATAGTATTAAAAACCTTTTCGGCCTCTTTGTCCAAGCAGAAACCAACAAGCACCAGGTTAAAGCATTCACAACCTATTGTATTATTATACAGTAACTAACACTTAACTTCCACACATAAACAAGTCACACAAATTGATATCAATAATCTGATACTGTTCTGAGACAACAATCCTAGATATTCGGTTCTTTAGATCTTCGATGTTCTGTCTTGGTATTTATAACGTTTTCGCCCTGAGAATAGTCAGTCTCAAGGCCAGGTTGATTTCCAGATTTGTGCAGTTCTATTAAATATAACTCAATTTTTTCTTCTTAAATTCAATTGCTGATTTACAGAGTGATTTAATAATGTTTGATAGATTACTGTTTTTAAAAGAAAAACTAGGCCTGTAACGTATGGTAGTTTTGGACTCATAGACGATCGACTAGGTCTACATGCTAGATATGATATTTTATCACTTACAGCTTTTATTTTATTTAAATATTTTGTACATTTATCTATTTTTGATTTGAAAAAGAAATACACTGTACAGTATTTGTCCAGGTGTAGTGAAATTCACCAGCATAATTTCGCAAGATTAAAAAATCCTCTTAAACTTTCTTCATGGATCACTGATCTTATCTTAATGTAAAAACTGCGCATGCGAAAATTGGCGGAGAAACAATTTTTACTCTAGTAGCTGGATCAACTTTCGTATGCACTTTGAGGTCCAGAGAATTTGACTTCAGAAATTGGTTTATGATGGTCAAACAATCATTTTTGGCTTGTTTACACATTTTGAAAATATGGCAAAAGGTCAAAAGGTCAGGGTGAAAGGTTATAAGACCAAACACCAATAGGTCCTTAAATCTCGACAACTGCTGGTCACAGCAAGGTAATTTTGGTCTCAAATTGATCAGAAGGTATACATTTATATTAGGTATCCCAATGTGAAAATTCAAATTAATAATGGTACTTTTTTTTTCAGTTAATCAAAAGGAACTTACTGAACCTAAACTTTTGCAATTTAAATATTAAAATTATCCATTCAAAAGTTATGGTCCGTTGAAGTTGCTAAAAAACGATGATTTTTGCTTAAAAAATTGCATTTTTTCCAATTATATTTGGAACCATTTTTGAAGGGTTATAACCTTGAAATATTAATAACTTTAAAGTTCTTATTTTTTCCAAACCCATAGATACCACAGAGCTGTACAAGAGTCAACTAATTTTTTTCCTAAATTGGTCTTAAGGCTTTTTACCCTCGTTTTTTTCCAAATGTCTCAAAAATGTCCAAAAAGTTCCCGTTTTTAAATGATTAGTAACTTTTGAACCAGTGTATGAATTGACTTATTTTTTTTTGCATTGCATAGAAAGAATGTAATATGTATTCTAGTAAAATTATTTATATTGACAGGTAGGTATTTCTCATAAAACATAAAATATTGTTAAAAAATGTTAAAATGTAAAAAAATATGTATTGTGTTAAAAAACTGTGTGGGTATTGTTTCCTTTCATTAAATATTATTTTTCGTAAAGGAAGTGTATACATTTTTTTATAATTCTAGAATTTAAATTTGTAATTATAATCATAAATATTATTTTAATTGAATTTCGAACCGCTAAAAATAAGAATTAAGACCCTGCTTATTATGTGTTCGATTCCATTTCGTGCGCTGGGCCGGGCGGGGACTCGGCCGCGCCTACAACTTAAGTTATATAGGCCTTAAGCCTAATGCTAAGTTCTGTTAAAGAAATTTAACTGATTACCTCAATAGTATAATGTTAATATTTTAATTGAAATTCCTTTTCGATTATTCTAACTGTAAGGTGCACTTTAAATTGAAATATGGAATCAAGTTTAGACCAAGATACAGCGTATTCATATAACAGCAACCCTGACCAAAGCACGTTTCGGCTGCCTACATAGAATGGGTTACGGCCGCTGCATAGCAAATTTAAAGCTTCTTAAATTTCTTCGGTACATTTCTTCCTAACGTACTTGCTTTATATAGTAGCTTGATAAATACTCCACTTATAAAATAATTTAATAAATCAGTAAAATTGACACTTTGAAGCAAATATTCCATGATCAGAGAAGTGACATTTTTCGTCATGCCTCATGTGCAGGGAAGACTAGTTCTGAAAATGGAACAGTCCACTGCAGGGGTATCCAATCATAATTTAACACGCTAATACATGCATACCATGCACATTGCCTGAGGGACGGTAATTTAGTAATAAGCTGAGAACTGAACCCTTCCCCCCCCCCCCCCCCCCTGCAAGGAAAAACACTTTTATTCTGTAGGGATTATTTTTTTCAGTGGTTGGTCTTGTTGGCCTTGTCGCACGCCGGCCACGCAAAGTCAAATAAAACTAGATTTGAACTCGTCACTTTGACGAGTTTGGGTTATCAGCCGAAATTCAACATGCACATACGTTAAAATATACAGTATGAACGTTGACAATTATTATGCCATCTTATGACATGAAATATATGTTTACATTGCTGAATTGTACCTATTTTTTATCATTCATACAGCATATTGCAGTATTTACAGAATACACTGTATATATTATATACAGTGTAGCATAGATGAAATTACGAGGCCTATCTTTTAATCCAATTTTTAACACGATGACATCATCAAAGTGACATATGAAGATAGAAGATATTTACTGTATCTAAATAATATTAATAAAAATGTGAAAAATTAAAAAATTTCTCAAAATAAAAGTGAGATGCGCTCTCTTTTAAACGCGAAAAAAATTTACCAAAAAAATGAAAATCTGACATTTTGAATTCAACTGGCCATATGATGACGTCATGACATCAGATAGAAACAATTTTTATATGAATTCATATCTACAATTCAACAGCTTCCATAATAAGTTTTAATCATGTGGGTCACTTTTCATTCCGAGGAGCTATGACATATTGAAATATACTGTATAGATGAAATTAAGCACGTTATTTTAATTTTTTTATGACACAATAAAATTTTAAATTTTTGTAGCTCATATGAAAGAGAATTGATTGAGAAAGAACATATTAAAATCTTGGGCGAAAGATATTATTTTTACATGAATTGATATCTACACCTCATCAGCTTACATAATAACATTTTAAAAATGGGGGTCACAAGCCATCCTGAGGAGCTATTAAAAATAGGTATATTTTTGCACAAATTTGCATAAAATTACCCATTTTTTAGCACACGATTATTAAAGTTTAACATGCGTTGTTATTTTGCAAAATGAATGAAATCTACTACAGAAGGTATGAAAAACAAAAATCAATTGTGCAATTTTTCTACACTTTGTATGAGCTGTGCGCATAAGCGCTTGCGCAAAACGCAAACAATTTTGAAAATTTTGAAATGCTCAAAATGGCCTGAAATGTACGCGAAATTGATTTTGCGCACTTTTAAATTTTAAATACGCGTACTCGCATAGTATTTTGCGTAGCACGCTATTTTTTACTTTTTTTTCATGTCAAAAGTTGCTCCATATTATGAAATACACTTTTGTAAAGTTTCATTGAAAAAGAATTTTTTGTTTCTTACCGTATTTATTCGAAATAACGGCCAGGGCATTTATTGTTCAGAGGGGTTTTTAGGGGGAGGTGTGTTTATTCAGCGGAGGCGTTTTTTTTGGGGTGTACTATGGTAACATGTATAATCAAATAAATAAACCCTAGATATAAAAAAATACAACACAATTAATATCATAATAAGAACTAGATTAAACCTCCTTCTATCCGGGTGCATACTGTATACAATCATGATATAAAAGGTATCAGAGACAACTATAATAGACCAATTCATTGTCATCATTCCGTATGACAGTGTTACATAATATTTTTGAATGTCACCGACAAATAATACATATACTGTACACGTCTGTTCTCAGTGTAGATAATAAATATATTTCGGGAGATTTATTATCAATACCAGAAGATTTTAGGTACTGAATGCATTGACAATAAAAGATCATGATAAAATCATACTACAACACAAGGGTGTTTTCAGGAAAGTTGGACATATTGTATAATAGTAATGAAACTATCTATTGGCATTCAAAAATATCCAAAAGACAGTGTTGATTGTCGACAAATTGTAGTCACAAACAAACAGATGAGAATGAAGATCCATATGAACAATGGTGTAATTGTGTCTCACATATAGTGTTTCAGGATAATGATTGTTTTAATATCATTATACTGGCACCTGGAGAGGATTCGTTAAATGGAACCTGTGACAATGTCACTTTTATTCTAAAAGACAGAAACATTTTGTTACAAAAGCATAAAGAGAAAAATGAATAATGTAAAGAAACGAATTATATATCATTATTAAAATGTATTTATTTGAATAAACACTCGCTTTGAATAAAAGCCTCGCTTTGAATAAAAGCCTCGCTTTGAATAAAAGCCTCCCTTGAATAAATGCCACCCCTCCCCTATAGAAGATCATTTGAAATAAACGCTCCCCCTCACTTCAATTTAAACGCCCCGCCACATGCATTTACACAATAATTGTATCACAAAATATTTCAATGACTACTGTACCATAATCTATAATTTACCAAGCATTTTTTTATCACTTTTTGATATTAATTGTGCTGTGTTTTTTTTATATCTAGGTGGTATTTATTTGATTATACATGTTAACATATTACACCCAAAAAAAAATAAACAATACTTTCTAGCATTAGTAAAGCAAAAATACAATTACAAACAATAAAGGATTTATTTTTATAATGAAACAATTTAAAGCATCAGTTATTTCATAACATTACTGTCTAAGGATAAGTTGTGTAGACATGTTTTTTGTTTGAAACATTACTAATTAATACTAATAATAATAGTATTTCTGGTAATTTTTAAACCAAATTTTCTATTAGAATGAATGTAAATATGTACATTTCGAACAACTTAAGACCAAATTCAAGGGTCTACGACCAGTAATTACGGATACATACATGCCCTGGGTTTTGAGACAAAGGTCAGAATTGGCATTTCTGGTCATTCTTGACTGAAATGTCTCATTAGACTGAATACAAATGTATACCTTCTAATCACTTGCTGTGACCAGTGGTTATCGATATTTAAGGACCTATTGGTGTTTGGTCTTATAACCTTTCACCCTGACCTTTTGACCTTTCGCCACATTTTCAAAATGTGTAACCAAACCAATTTCTGAAGTCAAATTCTCTGGACCTCAAAGTGCATACGAAAGTTGATCTAGCTACTAGAGTATATATGGAACAAATAAAGATTTGATTTTAATTTGATTTGATGGCTCAGCAAACTTGCATTTAACGGCATAATTTATTTATTTTTTTTTTTTTTATGATATGGACTTTGTTCTGAAATAAAAGTGAATTGAAAATTGAATTGAATAATGGATATTGAAGTTTAGAACAGTAGGTTATAAAACAAATATTAAATGTTCTGTATTCTACGCCTCGTTAAATATAGCAGTAAGTTAATCTTTCAACTCATGAATTATTCTCAACATCCAACCAACAAACATTCATTATTTGTATACTTACATTAAAGCTGGAAACACGGTATGATATTGTGATGCGATAACATGTTGAATGCAGCCAAGTTCTGCCTGGGCAACTAAAGCAAACAGATCTAATTTTTCTTGATCATGTACAACATAATGGCCCAGTAATAAACGATTCTTTAGTGTTAAGTAGTAGATATGCCTGTAAAAAGAGAGACATTTTTATGAATGCACTTACATGTATAGTATACACTTTCAAGGATTTTAGATGTTAAAAATGGAAAAATTAAAAAACTTTAGGGATCATTACGTAAATAATCTATGGGTTTTATGCCATTTAGAGAAATGTGGGCTTACTATGTAGGCAAATTTAATTTAGAATTGAAATATTGCCTGTTAATAGCATTTTGTATCATGACAATAAAGAACCAAATTTGAACTCATCACTTTGACGAGTTAGTTATCCGCACAACAACCATGTACGCTAGAAAATGCGAACAGAAAAAGATTACAGCACTTAATATGACCTGAATAATAATATGTTGGTGCTAAATTCTGTCTATTTTGTGCCTTATATATAGTATACAGTATAACTGTATATATCTACATACAGTGTAGCATAGTTTAAATTACTGGACCCAGTCAGGGGGACTATGTCGAATAATAAAGTCCCGTGGGATTTTTATGAATAGAAGTTACATGTTGACATACATGTTGACAACAATGGAAGGGTGGCAGAGGCCCGCCACCATTGAAACTCTAAGTGTTCATATCTTGGTAATCACAGACAGTAGAGACTTGCTTTTGGTCTCAAATTGTTCGTAATATAAACTTTTATATCAGTTCCAATGGAACATTTACCCCCAAAATTACCGGAAATGGGTTTTCTGACCTTTAGCCCTAACTGACCGGAAGTTTTGTATCTCCATGCGGTCCGCGCTTTGTAGGTTAGAGTCATAGAAGCTTTGATCTCAAACTGATGCATCCTTCTATTCCTTAATCCATGCCTAGCCTAATTCCTTAATCCACGCCTAGCCTAATTCCTTAATCCATGCCTAGTCTAATTCCTTAAAGATGTATTGTCCCTTTGACTAATTCCACAAAAATAAAAAATAACAAATTTCGAAAAAAGGTGGGTCATTTTGAAGTATCATAATAGTTATTAACTATCACCAAAAATTTTTCGGAAAAAAAATCATTTAACTGAAATACAGATGTTTTTTTGTTAAAAAAATAACTTTGACTTCCAGTCAAAGTTTTCGATCAAAACATATCCCATAATGAAACGTGCTTGTTTGGCTACTCTGTATGCATAATCATAAAACTTCCTCACGATCTGTGTGAAAATACCTTCTCAACCATGATGAGTAAACAATCCTAATTAGCATATGCATAATGCGTACTCGTGGTTGCGTACTCGTGGTTTAAAATCTTTGTTTACTTTCGCTCGCGACGATTCTCCAGACGAAATGTAATCAAACTAATTTACCTGTTAATTACGTAAACTTGTTGTTTTTGGCTCGAATTTTCGACTTAAAAGTGAATAACTTTAATATTACTTTGATATGGCCAATTTCAATTTAGAATATTTTGACCTTCATTTTTGTGTGTTTCAAGGGACAATACATCTTTAATCCATGGTTGAACTTGCCAAAAAAAACAAAATTTTTCTTTTTTTTTTTAGTTTCTGCCTTAACCTAATAAGAAAAGAATAATGTTGCCTAGGCGACGGTAATTTAGTAATAAGCGAGGAAATAAATCCCCCCTGTGTAAGGAAAATGCTAAACATTTTCAGTAGGGATTATTTTTTTCCGTAGTTGGTCTTGTTGGCCTCTTCGCACAAGGTCAACACAAAGTCAAATAAAACAATGTGGTTTATCAAACAGATATAAATTAGCTTCAATTCAATACTAAATTAGCCAGATTTTGGTAATGAGAAAGACTCAAATATTTGAGGCAGATGTATAATAATAATCGACTTGCATATCAAAATAAAGAGTATTTAAAGCCTGGATAACATGCAACAAAAATTACTCCACCACCTGTTATGGCCCTCATGCGATCGTGTTTTGAAAATGGGTAGGTGTTTTCAAAAGTTACTTTTATCGTGCAAATTTCGACTCGCCGGCTTTTGTACCTCATTTTTAACTCGCGTTTTCTATTAAAATATTTAATAAACATCTATTACAAATATGTATACTGTAAATAAACCCTCAAACAAAATCATTCCAGTCATATAATTTTTAATCACATGGGTACCTTCAAAGACACGTCACTTTTTAAAATTTCACGAACGTGTTTGAATCGCCGTAATGAAAATTGTTTATTGATGGGCCGCACACGATAGGCTATGTCACTGAATTTTAAGGATAAACACTAAAATAAGGCAAAAAATAGCAGTAATTTGACGTCTCAGCAACCATACTACGTTATGGCCGGATCTACAAATATACAGTTTTTAGTCAATTTTAGTCGAATGATCGCGTCATTAAAGTTTTAATTAATTACACATACAGTATTCTTTGAACAGAATGACTTTTGTAAATCACGGTTTGGCTCTGTGAGTAAAGCGCCATGGCCATTGATATCAATGCTTAGTACGTTCGAGTTCAAATCCGCGTGTATTTATTAAGTCTCACCATCATCAAAACTAGACCACAATGTACAGTAACTACAAAACTAGTAAAAAACATACGAAACCTCACCAAAAAAAAAATTGCAAAATATATAAAACCATGAAATAAAAAAATGTAAAAATAAATATCAATGAAAATATACCCAAAATGTAAAAGTTTGTATCTGAGTGCATCATCTAACTTCGACTACTTTTTGTGTTGATTTCAGAGTGCGTAAGCATCTTAATTCAATTACCAATTCATATTTTATCATTAAAAATGTTTTAATCTGCCAACTGACAGACTTCAACGTGCATGTCCCTCTCATGCACGTTGTCACTTTCTGAGGCGCACCCTAGATTAATATTCACACAGCACAAAGTCTCATATCCAGTATTGCTTTTCATTTTGTAGCTTACAGATATTTAAAAGTAAAGGAATACTCCATTTATAACCAAATCAATGGGCGTAAATAGTTCCGAATTGTATTCTTGACAATTTGTTTGTTAAAAAAAAAAAAAAATTTGTCAGGGGCTGGGAAAAGTGCGCTTTTATTATACTTAATCATGCCATGCGAATTATTATTAAAGCAGAAACCGTGCAGAGCATACAGTAGGTTACTGGTAGACTAAAATTGAAGTACAGTAGGTAACAAATCTCCCATACAAAAAAAATTGCAAAATATCAACACCAGTGAAATAAAAATAAAATGTAAATGAATAAACAGCAATGTGTTTTTCATTCGATTTTTGTCCACTTTTTTATTCTACCTCTATGTATCTAATAATTAATAAATACACCACTAAAAACACCAAAAATAATATAGTTTGGCATTTTATATCGTTATATGTGTTTGCGAGCACATCAAATTCACACAGCACAATTTTTCTTTGTTGCATCCGTTTTTTTAAAATAAAGTTCTTATTATTATTATTTCTTTAGCGTCTTTTATTTTTTTCTTGTAAAATCTGAACAGTCAAAAGTAAAGTCTAAAGTTCCACATCCACTATTGTTTTCATTTTTTAGCCTACATATTTTAAAGTGAAGGGATAGTAGTTGTATAACAAATCAATGACCGTAAACACAGTAGTTTCGAATTTTATTCGTGATACAATTTGTTTTTATTTTAATAATTTGTCAAAGTACTTTTATCAGAGTGCGCTTTTATTATACTTGCCCATATAACCACATATTAAGGCAGAACCGCACGGGTTACTGCTAGTTTATTGTTAATTATGTAAATGTCAGTGCTGTCTCTAGTAAAAATTGTACCAAATTTTAATAACATTGAATGCCATTGTTATGTTTTTCAACATGACAGCAATTACTTATTAATATTACAGTTAATTTCTTCTTACCTTGCAATTGGCTGTTGAAGTTCTTGTGGGGATACAAAAAACTTAACCTGCAGACTAAATCGATGAGGTGATTTTCCTTTAACTTGTAAGCGAAGTGGGTTTCTTAGGTTAAGCCACAGAAGCTCAGATTTCTTACCACGAAATCTGAGGCCAAAGTAATCTTTTTCCATAATACCAAGGTCATCACAAACCTGTATAAAAATAGGAAAAGTTAAGTAATAATGTAATAATTGACAAGACAATTTTGAATGTTTTGGCATCAAAGAAACAAAATAAATAAAATGACATAATTCTTAGCACTGTAATGTAATCTGTGTGCAGCATTTTAGAAGAATGAAATGTACTATATATTATCAAGCTGTTTAGTAATTATAAACGAGTATACTATAACAGGCCTCGAATTTGGGGATTTTAGGGGCAAGGCCAGTTGGCCTCCGGTTTTTCGTTAATTTGAGGGGCAGCAAGGCCAACTTGGAAGGCACAAAGGCCATTATTTTTTTAAAAATTACCGAAGAAAAAAAGGAAAATCCTAGGCCTACTTATAATAGTGTAGAAATTACAAAAAAAAAAATGCAATTTATTACTACAAACGCGATTCCTTGTAACTTGGGGATTTCCCTGCTCCCATGGCAGCTCTGGAAACGCACAATACTGGTTGAGAGCGAAATACATGTGATACACTGTAGGCTATATTTTCAAGCTCGAACGGGAATCGAGGGTACTTCTGTTTTGTAAACAACAATGTTAAAAGGCCGATAAAGTCAAGCGCGATTTGGGGGATTCCTACTCCCATCCATATACGGCAGCAAAGCCCGTAATCAACACATTTTTAATAACCACTATTTCGTGATTACGCACTAAAAATGAGATCAGATAATAATAGATGCGCTTCCCAAGACAGGGCTGTGAAACGTCAAAAAAATTAGGAAGCGCAAAAAATACATTAAGTTAACACCGAAAATAGTGCTGCTGTGGAAACAGCTGATAGTGATACTGTACTGTGTAGTCAAGCGAAATACACATGCTCCATTACATACAGTAGTACCGTACGTCTTCAAGCTCGAGCGGGAGTCAAGCAATATTTTCTATTTGTAAACAACGTTGTGTGAAAACGGCTGATGTTGAAGTCGAGCGCCAAAACATGTGGTTTCTTTTTGCCCTTTTCATACACAGTACGTCTTGCAGCTAGAGAGGAAGTCGAGCGTTATTTTTGTAAACAAGAACAAAATGCGGTTTTTATTAGACAATCAACTAGCTGAACGTAGGCCTAGGCTAGTTTTTACTTTATTTATTAGAAGTGTAGCTAGTTTGCCAGTGGAACATCGTGCCTCAAATTAATTCTTGAAAATTTATATTATATTTTCGACATTCGGTGGTTTTTATTGTGGTGAAAATTCAAAGGCACTACGGCCAGTAGTGGCCATGCTTGTTGTTCATTTTCAAAGGAATTGAGGCCAATTGAGAGGGCACCAATGGCACTGGTCGCAGTAAAATTCGAGGTCTGGTATAATAATAATAAGGAAATCTTATATTGCGTCGGTTTCCATCACAAATTAGATGCTCATGGCGCATTGACACAACAATGAATGAACGATGTAATACTGTAATCACTACACGAAATGTCATAAAGATGCACTGGGCATTTCATTGAAATCAACGGCGGCTCTAATTTTGGTCATGACAAAATCAACATCCGGTATTTTGTATCGAGCGCCACTACAGTAGATACGTTTTATTTTGGTTGCGCTAATTTGTATTTGGCGCACTAGATACATTTTCGCCGTTTACTTTCTAGATGTTTTAAATTAAAACGCTAGTTATGATTTCAGTTAATTTAATTACTTCGTCTGAATATAGAAATTCTAATAATACAATTGAGAATTTTTGTAACATTTAAAGACCCATTCCCTACAATTTGTGACGTTTTGTAAAAATAATGCATATATATTACTTTAAAAACATTAAACCAGGTCATTCCTTGTCTTAAATGTACGTTTTATTGTAAATTATGATAAAAAGATAAATAAAATAAATAAAACAATGCACTACCTAAGTAACTCGCGGTGAATGTCCTCTCGTTGGCTGTCTTTAGACCTAGCCTAGCTAGGCTTAGTTTTGTAGGCCTAGCTGGTAAACATCGGTAACTTACGAACAACGTACGCTAGCTATAGGCCTAGTCTGACGTTGTATAGTTGCTGCATTAATTATCTTTCTGTTTTTGCCAGACTCCGTTGATACAAATTAGGGGAAAGCCAGTATTTTATTTTTAATTTTTTTAAATAATTAGTTAAACTACTGCAGTAGTAGACGCGCCTAGTGCATATTTTTTAACCACAAACTCTTTTTATGCCTGCAGGTGGATATGTTTATAAGGATAAAAATATATACACTGGCTTTACGGGCTTAATCACGTTTTTATTGTACATGATTGTAAAATACATGAAAATTATTGTTTTTTAAAATAAATTGTTCTCTTGCATAATTTGTTGCATATAAAAAATAATCTATATAAAAATATATTGCATTACATAAATTATATGCCAATAGGCCTATTTATTAAGTATTAATAATTTAATTAACGATATTTAGACATGGCCATTTTAGACACAAGTCCTTCTCCGAGACCTGTAAAATAAAAAAAAAGAAATTTAATTATTGAAAATTCTTGTCTAGGCCTAGTAGGCCTAGTGTACTTACCTTTTCAAACAAGTATTGCCCGGGTGCATTTTTTGGTACACGGTACTCCCTTATTACAGCAGGGGATTCGCTAACAAAGCACCACATCATTCGACCTAGGCTAGGCCTAGAAGACAAACGACCACTAGGATAAAAAGTATGTCAGCAGACTTCCCTCTGCCTTGGATCTCCCACTACTTCCTACCTAGGCCTATGCCTAGGTTAGTTAGGTAGGCCTGGGCTAGGCTAGGCTACTTTTACTGTCTTTAGAGGCCCCTAACTAGGCCTAGGCTAAAACAGCTTATTATTAGAAATGAAGTTTACTGTTTAGTCTAGTGTTCATCGAAACATGATCGAAAGTGTCATTATAGAGCTAGGCCTAGTGGTTTTAGCAGTTGTTTAAGCAAACAAAACAAACAGACTCTTTAAAATCAACCAAAAATCATCAATCACCAAGCTTTACGATCGCGATTCGCGACGTTGTTGTTTGTTTGATGATAAAAACGGTTATCAGACGATCGGGACCACGGACGATCGGGCCCAGACGATCGGGCCCACTTCAAGACGATCGGGCCCAAATCGTGAGACGATCGGGCCCATCAAGGGTGAAAGACGATCGGGCCCAGAGACGATCGGGCCCAGACGATCGGGCCCAACAAACAAGACGATCGGGCCCAAAACATTCTCAGAAAATTTTACAAAATAAATACGCGAATACAAACAACACAATAATAACAATCAAATCAATCACATTTATTCATAAATCGAGAGTATTGGTAAGAAATTCTTAAAACCAGTAGTGTTAATTAGGTTAGGGGAAAATTATGATAAAATCAGAAAAAAATCTAATTAACCTTTTTAATTAAAATCTCAATTACGCAAGAAAAGCACGTTGACACTAGCAGTAGGAATTAAAAATGATGAAATGTGGCACATTATTTTATATAACACAAACGACTATCGGGCCCAACGCTAAGACGATCGGGACCAACTGGTAAGACGATCGGACCCAACATGGTTCTGAAAACACTGGACGATCGGGCCCAACTGGTATGACGATCGGGCCCAACGGAACGCTAAAGACGATCGGGACCACGTTTTCTGGGCCCGATCGTCTTGGGCCCGATCGTCCGTGGTCCCGATCGTCTGTTCCCCATAAAAACAGCTCAGAGACACACACACGTCCGTCACGTACACTCTCTACACACGATCGACGTGTATATAACAACAACACACACGCACACGCACACGTCACACGACGTGTTACACAACAAAAACGCCAACAATAAAACGAGACGGACGCGACGACGAAAAGAAAAATGGATTTCGATCCAAGTCGGCCCTAAACCGTCTCGGCCAAAGTCAAGTCGGCCCCAAGTCAAGTCGGCCCCAAGTCAAGTCGGCCCCAAGTCAAGTCGGCCCCAAGTCAAGTCGGCCCCAAGTCAAGTCGGCCCCAAGTCAAGTCGGCCCCAAGTCAAGTCGGCCCCAAGTCAAGTCGGCCCCAAGTCAACTCGGCCCCAAGTCAACTCGGCCTCAAGTCAACTCGGCCTCAAGTCAACTCGGCCTCAAGTCAACTCGGCCTCACGTCAACTCGGCCTCACGTCAACTCGGCCAAAAAATAATCGGTCAACTCGGCCCCGTTAAAGTATGGAACGCAAAAAGTGTAAAGGAAGGGGATTAATAAAATAATATTTCTTCACATTTTTTTACCTATGAATAATTCTGACTTAATGAATATTAATATTTAGACAATACGTTTAGCAAAAAAAAAATAAGAATGATTTCACCAACTTTCCTTTATTTATATATATATAACTTTATTCACAATCTCAGATAATACAAAGTAGGCCTACATGCAAAATTAATTGAAGTTGTGAATGGGGTTAAGCTGTAAGCTAATGCTTTAGACGCAAAGCCCCTTAAAACGAAAAAAATTTGAAATAGATAAATAATTAAATAAATAAATAAATAAAAACAGTATAATGTACCATATTAATTGTAACGATAAAAATACTAACAATAGAAATAATGCAGTGATAATAACAAATCAAATGTCGAGAGAAAATGAATTAACCAGTAGCTTAAAATTAAAGATAACTGGTGACAAACATATCATGAATTTTATGTTTGAACATACCAATACTGGTTGACATTTTAATGTCATTGGGTAGTGAGTTCCACACATTAGTGCCTCTGTATGTGACACTTTGTTGGCCCAATAGGGTCCTTTTGAAAGCAGTGCTTAAATTGTATTTAGCCCTTGTCTCATAATTATGTTTGGAATTGTTTGTAGCAAAGAAAGAATCAAAAGTAATAGGCAACTTCTTATGATGAAACTTAAACATGAGTATCGCAACACTTTTTTGGTACAGCTCAGATAATTTTAATGTTTGTGTGCGGGCAAAGAGTGGTATAGAAGGATGATGAAAAAGAACGTTGCAAACAATTCTTCGTGCTTTCTTTTGTAAAATATAAAGACGATTTAAAATGGTTTGATTAGTAGATCCCCATAGTGTTATGGCATATGTTAGGTTAGGTAATATGAGAGAGTTGTATATTTTTAATAGGATTTCGTATGGGAGTACGCGTTTTATTTTATTCATGGTGCCTATAAACGGTTGAAACTTTCTTTGCGATTAAATTTACATGATATGCAAATGATAATTTATCATCTAGATGAACACCAAGAAACTTTGTTTGATTTACTCGTTCTATAATATCAGTATTAATTAGCAAAGTTATATTTGACGTGTCAATTTTTACATTTCTACTAGTAAATACAATATAATTCGTTTTTTGGTGTTCACAATTTTTTGGTGTTTGCAATAAACCAGTTAGAAAGACATGCCATTTCATAGTTTAAAATATCGAATGCTCTTGTAATATCATTGTGTTGCAGGAACACATTAGTGTCATCTGCATACATAATAACGTTTGTGTTTCTACAGGCAAATGGCATATCATTTATAAAAATCAGGAATAGTAAGGGTCCAAGAATGGACCCCTGTGGAACACCGTACTTGGTATTTGGTTTCTGATTTTTTACCTTCTACGTTTACAAATTGTTTTCTAGTTGATAAGTAACTCTTAAACCAATCTAAAACGACACCTCTAATACCGTAATGTCTCATCTTCTGTAATAAAATGTGATGATCCATTGTATCGAACGCTTTTGATAAATCTAAAAATATTCCTATCATAAAGCATTTTTGTTCGATTGCAGAGGTAATTTTTTCAAATGCATCTAATAATGCGTGAATAGTAGAATGTTGTTGTCGGAAACCATATTGTGATTTATTAAGTACATTGTTCTTGTTTAGGAATGAAATAGTTTGATTGCTAACAACCCGTTCATAAACCTTCGAAAGACATGGCAGTATAGATATGGGACGGTAATTGGTAATTTCTGATTTATCTCCGTTCTTGAAGATAGGTATTGTTTTTGCAATTTTAAGTTCGTCCGGAAAACAACCGGTAGCGAGTGATATGTTGATCAAATGAGTAATCGGTCGTTTAAGATAATTTGAGTACGGTTTTAGATATAGTGCTCCAATGTCATCGTGCCCAGGTGTTTTATTAGTTTCCAAATTTTATTTCATCCTCAGTAACAGGTCTTAGAAACATAGAATTAACATAGTTTCCTGTTAAATACGAGGATGATTCTGTTATTTGTGGTTCTTGTGAAATTCGTTTTGCCAATGTTTCTCCAATGCTTGTGAAATAAGTATTAAACGCATTTGCTTTTTCTGAGGGGGTGTTGAATTGCTTACAGTCATGATTTATTGTTGGTGGTAGTTGTCGTGTTTTTGTCCTTCCCATTATAGTGTTAATCGTTTTCCATGTCTTTTTGGTATTACTTTTTTTATTTTCAAATTGAGTAAAGTAGTATTCTTCTTTTCGTTTCTTAATAAGTGCTGTAAGTTTGTTTCTGTATTTAGTATATTTCAGTTTGTTTGAAGGAGTGGGATTTTTTCTGTATGAACTATACAACCTGCCCTTAGTTGTTATTGACTTTGCTATTGCCTCGGTGATCCATGGAGATCGATCTTTATTTGCTTTTGCCTTAATTTTTTTCAAAGGAAAGTTTTTATCAATTAAATGTTTGAAGTTGTGAGCAAATGTTGAATATGCAATGTTTGCATCTTCTGTGCTTAGGACAGGTTGCCAGTTTCATTTGCCAAGTCTTCCTTAAAGAATTCGACTTGCTGGTGGAAATAAGTGCGTAAAATAAATGACTGTTTTGTATTTTTTTTACGATTCTCAGATTTTGTGATTGCAAATATAGGATAATGATCTGATATATCTGTGTAAATAATTCCAGTATTGATATTTACGTTTAATAAAATTTCAAATTGCGAAAATTGTTCAAATTGCGCATAACAAACAATTGATTAATAAGCATTCATACTATTACTAATGATTACAATGAACATTTGGATAATAAATAGGAACAAATTGTAGGCCCAATAATGATGATGCACGTACGTGGGCGCGTATGTTCGTTCGTGCGTCAAAATTCAATAAACCTGTCCGATATGCGAGGACATTCATTAGGTGTAATAAGATTGTTTGGTTGAATCATTTGAGGTATAAAATAATGTTGACTCCATGGTTGAATCACGCGTAGATTTCTTCAATATGATGCAGATTAGGCGACAATATCTGAAACCAATTCATAGCTGCGCCTCCCTGCGCCTTTGGCAGCTATTTCGATATCTACAACTGCTACGTGTTTTCGCTGACCGGGGAATTCCCCTTATTATTAAACGCAAATCATGGACAAAAACGATATGTACGATCATTTTTTCTATGGCCAAATGGTGGAACGCAGACCTACGTCTTCGATTTACTAAAATGTGGTACTTGCACGTGTTTTTGTAACACGCGGGTACTTCTATTCATATCGGCAATGAGATCATTTTTTATGAGTATTTTTCTTATTTCTTCATTTTTTTTAAAGCGTGGATAGTAATTTAATCATAAGAATATTAAGCACTTTTTGCGTTCCATACTTTATTGTGGCCGAGTTGACCGATTATAGTTTTTGGCCGAGTTGACGTGAGGCCGAGTTGACGTGAGGCCGAGTTGACGTGAGGCCGAGTTGACGTGAGGCCGAGTTGACGTGAGGCCGAGTTGACGTGAGGCCGAGTTGACGTGAGGCCGAGTTGACGTGAGGCCGAGTTGACGTGAGGCCGAGTTGACGTGAGGCCGAGTTGACGTGAGGCCGAGTTGACGTGAGGCCGAGTTGACGTGAGGCCGAGTTGACGTGAGGCCGAGTTGACGTGAGGCCGAGTTGACGTGAGGCCGAGTTGACGTGAGGCCGAGTTGACGTGAGGCCGAGTTGACGTGAGGCCGAGTTGACGTGAGGCCGAGACGGTTTGGGGCCGACTTGACCTACGTGACCTGCACCCGAAAGACGACTAAAAAAGGACAAAACAACAATAGAGGGCGATAAATATGACATAGGCCTAGGCCAAGAAGTTCCAGAAGTTCTAGCCTACTAGTACTAGGCTAGGCTAGGCCTACACTATCTTTGGTTCCAGCACGATTCGATATAGGGACTAGGCCTAGGCCCTAATCATCATGTAGGATATTCTTTGGTTGAATGTGTTGAAGAAGAAGTAAGTATCTGACTGAAATTACATAGGCCTAGGCCTAGGCCTAGTCTCAAATCACTACCAAAACCACATGCCTATACTATAGGCCTAGGCCTAGTAGGGACTGGGCATAGAGACGATTCAGGGACGATTTGGCCCTGAGTGAGTGAGACGATTCGGCCCGGGACTATTCGGCCCACTTTTGGTGAGACGATTCGGCCCACTTTAGGCCTAGACCAAATTCATATTCATTTTTGTTGGTATTTATCCAGTTTTTAAAGATAAAGGTGTTTATTAACAATCCGTATTTATTGATATTGAGAATCTTGATATAATAATAGGCCTAGGGCCTAGGGCCTATATATAATAAATTACTAAAAAAACGTAATTTTATATTCAATTTATTAATAATTATTACTTCGAAAACTTTGTTTATTTCGTGCATTCGCCAAGCGGCCAACAGAGGGCGTAACTTGTTTACATCGTTCGCGTGACTAAAAAATGATCATTTTCGACAATGTTTTCAAAATGTTTGCTTTATTGCATCTTTATTCCCTAGTAGTACTACCCCATAGTCTCTCTGAAAATAAAATTTGGGGAAAAAAGCTTAATTTATGCTTATAAATGCATATCAAAGCCGATAAATTTAAGTGTGCCGAATCGTCTCAGGGCCGAATCGTCCTGTTACCATAGATACGGGCCACACCAGCAGAGGTAAATCGCAGTGCGCCATAAATAAAAAATAATCGGTACAGCCTACAACAGGTAAGTAGGTAAGCCAACAATGGGTACGAGTAAGCCAAATAATGCTTTAAATTTAAAGGTCACTAAATACAGGCCAAAAATACCAAAAAATCTTATTAAAAAAAACAAAACACTAAAATTCACGTGCTAATTTTGACATTAATATTTTGAGCAAAGCTTGGGCTTTAAAATAATACAAAATTTGGCTCCGACAATCCACGACATTTCATATAGCAAGCGATTTAAATGTCCCTTTGCATGCCGTTTTAAGGTAAATTTATAATACATATATAGACATGGTTACGTTTGGTTGCGCACATTGATGTACCGCAAACTGTAGCTTAATGAATAAAAAAATATCTCATGTGGTTGTAGCATCCCCTTTTCCAAGGTGTGTTGGAAAGTCCTTCTTCATGTGTTTGCGGTACATCAATGTCCAAACATAACCACGCCTATACGTATTATAAATATATATTTTTTTAAACGGCATGCATAGGGACATTTAAATCGCTTGCTATATGAAATGTCGTGGATTGTCGGAACCAAATTTGGTATTAACGTAAAGCTCAAGCTGAAATATTAATGTCAAAATTAGCACGTGAATTTTAGTGTTTTTTTTGTTTAATACGATTTTTTGGCCTGTTTTTAGTGACCTTTAACCCAAAATTAAAGCAATAATTTTATTTTTACTGCCTAATATGGTTAATAACAGATAAAAATTTCATGCAGTATCAAATCCATTGCTTTTTTCTAGAAAAAATAACTGTTGTTTTTGCCCATTTTAAGTGAAATTTCATGGTTTCTCCCAGTTTCCATGGTTACAAGACACTAATTAATACGTTTCGTAAATTAACTATTCCTTCAATTATTAGCTTGTTTAACTCAGAAATGTAGATAAGATTTTCACACTGACCTTTTGTATCCATGTTGTTTTTCAGGCCAAGGTTTTTTTTTTGATAATGACATTTTAATATTTTTAATATATTGTTGTACATTTTTAATATATTGTTGTATTTTAATGTTCTTTTCAATTCAATTGTAAATTTTGATGCAATTCAGTTCTTGATTGTAATATCAGGATGTTTTTATATATACCAGAATAAAATAATAATAATAAAAAAAATTATGCCGAATATTATAACCTTAATCTATGTCATTTTTTAAGCCACACATCCTTCTCCTAGACCTGTAAAATTTAATTTTTTAAAATAAATATTTATCGACCAAAAGCAAAATATGCACAAAAATAATCTAGATCCTAACATCATATTATCGCAACCTAAATTAAACATGGACGATTTTGAATTTGACCGATATCGTAAAAATCGGAGTGACTTCGGTGGGGTTTCCACTTCTTGAGCCGGTGCGTTGTAGTGCGACCGCTGAGTAATTACATCGGTGCTTCCTTTCTGATAGGAGCGTTGCTGATTGATGCCGAAACTAGAAGACAGGGCTTCCCCTTTTATGTCTACACATTCTGTGCTATTAACTCCGAGTGAGTGGCCAAGCTGTTAAGACAGTGGAACCGTAATGCCTTGCCATATTAACATCGGTTCGGTTCGCTCCATGGTTCTGGTGGTAGAACGAGTCTTTTCAGATAAGGACTAGTAGGTCCAGTGTACACATCTGGCTCATGTGCTCTTTAAAGAACCTAGTACATCTTTCGAGACGAGTAAGGGGGGTTACTCCGGTGTACTAGTATACACGCAGCCACTGTCAGCATACGCTTTTTAGGGTCACCCTCTATAAATAAGGTGTAATAAACAAGAAATATTTCTTACAAAAAAACGCCGCTCAACATTTTAAAATTAATCATTGTTCTTTTGATTAATTTATAATTATTAAAAAGATGTCCTTTAATCGCAAAGATACATACAAATCACAGATAGTTCTTTAATTATGAATCACATGCCCATTTTTTCACTAGTTAATTGTATACACAGCATTTGAAAGAAGACATGTGTACCTTTCCAACAATGTATTATTTGCCAACAAATATTAATCTACTAATTCAAAAATGGCATTTAAAAATGGTCAATTTTGAACTTATAATGTGCTGTAGCCTGTTTGTCTGTGACCTCAACCTGAACTGTAGGCATGCAACTGAATACCCTCTAGAGACAACGTGACTTCTCAACTGAAAATTCTTCCACAATCTGTTAATTCGCGTCAACCAATCAAAGGGCAAGAATCCAAAATCGTTCCCAGACATTTTTGGGTCAAGCAGCTGGGACCTATATAGTCGAGTTTCCATTTTCGCAAAACTGTCGGCCTTAGATACTAAAGCTACCGCTATGAAACAGCTTATTAATGAATTTGTCCTCATGGGACATAACTGGCTAGAGCAGCGGCGCGAAAAAATAAATAAAAGATTATGAATCTTGGACGATTCTGCCAAGGTTTGTTGGGTTGAAATGTCCCACTTTTCAGTCAAATTCTCATAATAGAACATTTTTAAAACTTTTGAGTGCATTTTTATACAATAATTTAGGTAATTTGTGATATTTATTTCTACATTTTTCTTTTAGATACTTAACTGTAATTGTTCAGATGGCCAGCTCAATCATTACCAAATTAAGCACTGCTCTCAAATATTCTGTTTTGGGTTACTGCTCAATGCACTGTATATCTGAATACTTACTTGATTTTACATGGTGCTCAGGACCATCTATGCAACCAACAATTTCTCAAGATGATATATTACTTACTGAACACATTGGTATATATTTCTTTCAAAATATTCACAGAGGAGATATTGTTATTCTACGGTCACCATATGATCCAACAAAATTGATGTGTAAACGAGTAATAAAGATTGCATATGATGAAATTCCAACATCTTCATCAATGGACACTCAGTTTGTACCTAAAGGACATGTGTGGTTGGAAGGGGACAATAAAAAAAACTCAACGGATTCTAAAGTCCTAGGTCCAATTCCTGTTGGTCTTTTAAAAAGTCGTGCTATATTTAGAATCTGGCCTAAAGATAGAATTGGTTCGATATAACTGTGCTGTATCATAAACAAATATATAGAACTTCTGCCCCACACTCTCTCTGTTCAGCTAAGCACCAAGCAGAATATAACATCTTGTTCTCTGTTTTATGTGATTTTATTGTTTGTGCGACAATGTTTTTAGACAATTTTAATGTGTGTACTTTCAGCCAAAGTTTCAAGCCATTCATGAGTTTGACAATAAAGTTTATTGAATTATTGAATTATTATTAATTTGAATATAAACTTTCCACACATAGAAACTAAAGTATGATTCACACTACAGTATCACAGCTAACCTGTTCATTGTCAAAAATGTTTTTTTTTTAAATTTTGATATTTTGTTGGCCGTAATTATTTAAAGATTATATTGTCCCCCTGAAAAAATAATTTTTTTTTTAATATGCCATTTTTATGTCACATAATATTTATTCACTTTGACAAAAAATTGGATCGGACAAAAAAATGATTTACCTGAAAAAACTGTACCGTAAAGCAAAAAATTAAATAGTCAAATTGTCTGTTTATTTTGTCTTTTTGTAAGTTAAATCATTTTTATTCAATGGAATTGAATAACTTCATTAAAACTGCTAATTAAAGTCCTATTTTATAAATCTTTATTTTTCCTGATTATGGGGGACAATATATCTTTAAAATGGCATAGGTTGTAAATAAAATGTTATTTTGCAAGCAAATTGTTTGTGCACCTGACGTTGAATTACTTTTTTTCAGGTAAATACTTTTTTTTGGACCAATTAAAATGGCATATATTTAGCAAAAAAAATCATTCTTTCAGGGGACAATATGTCTTTAAATATAGAAATCAAACATGGTCGTATAAAATGTTTTTTTGTGTCCACGGTCCGTCTGTGGCTATATGCCATATATTTTTATGAACAAATATAGTCTGGTAGTTGAAACAAAAGTATAGGCCTACTGTAATTAATATGATTGTATATCTTGGCAACCTCTAACTGTAGAGGCTTCTATTTGGTCTCAAATTGTTTACAACATACATATTTCTATTTGCTCTAATCTAATGAAAATGTTTGTCAAACAAGGCCATACACATGGCTGCAGTCGTAAATCACGGTTTGGCTCAGTGAGTAAAACTCTGTGGCTATTGATATCATTTTTAACCTGTTCGTATAGCTTTATTTTAAGTTGGAATTGACTCAAATTTTGTGAATGTACTAAAGATGGCGAGTAGAATCCGATTTGTACAAAAAATACATATTTTTTACGCTTTCTAAGTAACGCATGCAAAAACGTGTTTGTGCTCAGTCATTTTTTAAAACATGCTAACGGCCTAATTCATGCTCTAAATTGATCAAAACATAATTTTGAGCTTTTTTAATGCGCAATTTCACTGCATGACCTTGGGACGCGTTTTTATTTGCTAATATTTAACCCTTGACCTGAATTTGAATTTGTTTTATTTGCATGTATTTTTTTTTTTATTTACATTTTTTTAAAAATTTCAATGGGTTTTTCTATTTTCCAAGTTTGGTATCTTTTTTGATACTTTTGTGATTACATTACATTTAATACATTGTGGTCAAGTTTTGATTTTTTGGTTTACGTGGTGATATTATTTACACATATCGCGGATTCGAACATGAACGTACTAAGCATTGATTTCAATGGCCAAACCGTGATTTACGAAAATCATTCTGTTCAAAGGATAGGTGTAATTAATTAAAACTTACGTTTTAATTTGGCAGCCCGACATGGTATTTGTAGATCTGGCCATGGTGGTACACAACAGAGGAGGTGGCGTAGTTGATACGTGACGACAACCCACAAAACACGTCAAATTACTGTTATTTTTTGCCTTTTTTTAGTGTTTATCCTTAAAATTCAGGAAAGTTATATAGCCTATTGTGTGCGGCCCCTCAATAAACATCAGTGTGCCAAATGTGAGCACGTACCATTCAGCGGCTTTGGAGGAGAAGAAGAATAAAGATTTCATACAATAACAATAGGTGATCATTTTATTCTAAATCATCACCTAACAAACTGAATTAGTATATTTCAAAGAGTCTTATCATCTGATTCATCATTAATAAAATAACCAATTTCTCCACATGGTGTTTAGCAATTTGGCACAAACTTGTTTGTCTGTAACTTTATATGTTGTCCTTTTTGCCAATAAGATAGGGCCTATATCCCATTTATTTCCAAAGAATGGTGCATATGCTTTTGTCAGGATGCCATTAACAAAATGAAACAAAAAATATATCACAACAAAATATAAAAAGTATGTTCAAGTACATTCATAGAAAATCAGGAAACAATTTTTGATGGTTATGATTTTTTCCCCATGAAACAAATGTAGAGCTTTGTTTAATATGTTTGGGTAATATATATTCGGTAGTTATCAGACGGGTGTCCGATATCAAGATCTGAGTTTTCTAGTTCCAGAATGGAACTAGACAACCCAGAACATCAAATGGATTGTTCCATTATTAATCAGAGGGTAGCTTGTTCGAAATACTACAGTATTGTACGTTTTCTTACTAATAATAATAATTATTGTAACTTGTAGTAACAGCCTACGACTTAAATCATAAAGAAATACAGTATACACCTTTTAAAATGTAGGCTTAGCATTTAGGCCTAGCTAAGCAAACTCAATTCAAGGGTCAACGTGTGGGCGCTATTGCGATGTATAGGCCTGGCCCTACTAGGCTAGAAGTGGTCAACTCGTACCCACACCAACTCGTACATACCTAATTTTTAAGCCAACGTGCACTGTATTTTCTTTATGATTTAAGCCGTAGAAAACGTACACAGTAATCAGTTTTAAAAATACTCTAGTATTTCAAATGACCTACCTTCTGATTAATAATGGAATGATCCAAATGACCTACCAACCAATCATTTGATGATCTGAGTTTTCTAGTTCCATTCTGGAACTAGAAAACTATATTGATAGTATTGATATCTGAGTTTTCTAGATCTAGAAAACTCAGATATATCTGAGATCTGAGTTTTCTAGATCTGAGACATATGGTATGGATGTGCTGTCTAGTCAACCTGAAAACAATAACACTCATTTGTAAAAAAAGACTTGATTCTACAGGGTGAGATTTATAATCAACTTAACTAAACTTTCTGCAGACTATCCACTCCTTGTATTTATTTGCCACTTCTCATTCTCTACTGTCCTCCCTTCTGCAACCTGTGTCTGGTGACAGCCACATGGTTGCCTTTACCTTCATTCTGGGACAAGCACCTTTGCTACACTCACTGTATAAAATTGTCTTTCATGTCCTTTCATAGTTTATTTGGTAAGTGTTCAGCCATCTGTAGAAGTGGGTGAATCTGCTATTCACCTCCACTACATATTGATACGATACGATACGATAAAACTTTATTGTCACAATGGCAAAAATGAAAAAAAAAAAAATGAGATATGGGTCCTTAAGTACACTCGAGTAATATAAATATAACATAAATTACAAGACTAAATAAATAAAAAAACAAGGAAATGTAACAGAAACATGAGTAATTAGCGGACTAGCGTTTGAAATCTCTATTATACAACCTGATAGCTGATGGAATATATGTGTTTCTAAATCTATTTGTTTTGACTTTGGGGTGGAGTAATCTACCTGATCTGCAGGTAACAAGGGTATCAAAGACAGGGTGAGTAACATCAGACATAATACAATTAAGTTTTTTAGACAATTTAATATCATTGCCTATAATCTTACCCACTTGCTTAATAATCAAATTTAATTTTTTCTTACTATTTAAGTTCAGTTCATTTAACCATATAATGATACAAAGTGAAAGAGCAGATTGTACAACAGAAACGTAAAACATATGTAAAATATTGGACTTAACATTCAATTTTCTTATTCTACGTAGAAAGTACATTCTTTTATTACATTTGGTAGCAAGCTTATCCGTGTTAACATTCCAATTTAGTTTATCATTGATATAATTGCCAAGATATTTATGTTCTTTGACAATTTCCACCTCTTTACCATTGATCAACAGACACTCATGGTTATGATTGGCTTTCCTAAAGTCAACAACAATTTCCTTAGTTTTTTCAACATTAAGTACGAGATGATTTTGAGTACACCAATCGACAAAAGAATTAACATATTCCTTATAACTAAGTTATTATTGTCATCGATTAAACCTACTAAACAAGTGTCATCTGCAAATTGAATAGAAAAGCATTTAGTTTGGTCAATAACAGGAGGTACAAAATCATTAGAGTAAAGTGAAAAAATTAGGGGCGACAGCGAACAGCCCTGAGGAGCACCAGTATTGCAAGGCAAACAACCAGAAACCGAATCATTGAATGTGACCGACTGCTTTCTGTTGTTTTGAAAATCAGCTACCCACAGATTCAGCTTGTTAATTAAAGTGTGGCTGAATAGTGTTGAATGCCGAGGAGAAATCTAAGAACAATAGTCTAGCATGTGACCTGGGCTTGTCAAGATGCTCCGCAACCTTGTGGGTAAGCGTAATTACCGTGTCTTCAACACTGCGATTTTTCCTATAAGCAAATTGATGACTGTCTAGCAAATCATTAGTTTCCAAAGTCCACTTAGATTTAGCGATTTTTTCTAGGCACTTCATAGGGATTGCTGTTAAAGCTATCGGTCTATAATAATGTTAGACAGTTTCCACAAACTGGGAATCTTAAAGCTATCCAGAGACCATTGAAAAAGATATTGAAATATTGGACTTAATTGAGGTATATTTATTCATATAAAAACATACATACAGAATATACAATAAATAGCAATAAATTTGGAAAAGCACAAACTAAAACAAGCTATAAAAAAATGTTTAAAAAGCCAACGTTATAATAATAATAATAATAATAATAATAATGTAGGGATAGTAGTCTGTAATTTCCAACGATTAGTCAATACAAGGGAGCATCCAACAAATTCTTACAAATGTGGTTGCAATAAGGGGAAGCATATCACGAAAAACAGTTTAGAAAGTAGAAGGCCATTTCCAAACTTCATACAAAGACTCATGTATCCTTTCAATTCCAACACATTGAATATTGGTTAACGAACTATGCCACAACAGACATGCATGAGGTGAACGTTCATTTGGCATCAACAGTCGATGATTGCTGCCACAATCTGCACTTGTTCTGGTCTAAACATTTGCAGCTAGGGCTTTCCACAACCTTTTGGATCATGATCAGTCAGTCAGGTTTCATGCTCAATCTCCTGGACTGATCCATGTGTACAAACATCTTGCATGATGTGGAAAGATCATGTTTCCAATAATGACTGATGTCTTTCATATTCTGTAGTTGCTTTAAGGCATTAACATTTTCTTCTCCAACTGGTGGCTCTCTGAAGCATGTTGTTGTTTATTTTGTACAGTGTTTCACAGTAGGCCTACTTGACATGCCTTTTTTGGTTATCTGCACTTGGCGGATAACCCCTTGTTATTGTCAGGATCTTGTTTGTTTTTTTTTCTTATTCTTCTTTCCACGAATTTTGTCCGCAGCGTATCTCTAATATTTGTCAACATAAGATTATATAACTTTGTCAGAAGATTGACCTCTAACTGTAGATGTGCAAGAAACTTTGTTATTTGACGTTAGAGTCGCGCAGCTCAAGTTTCGGGAATTGAACATAGGTTGATAACCATACAACAATTTAAATTGAAACTTAGCAAAGTGTAAATTTATTCATGCGCACTGTCTGTGGAAGAAAAATTAATTTCTAATCAACTTTCTACGCATTTCATGTCATTTTAAGCATGTACAAATTTCCAGACGCGCGCATATTTTTACGTACACGACGCGCACGCAGCGCTAAAAACATCCCTTTTTTTGTGTGAAGTATGTTTTTCCAGCCTTTTCTAGTAATTTCACCAACTTTTAAACAATTTCGACTTGAATTCATGTCATACGAGCACTTCGAATTGGACAATTTGCACATGTTTTTGATGAAAAAGTTCAAAAATTCGTCAAAATTATGCCTTTTTTTTCATAGTTTCTAAACTACATGGTGAAGTTTTATTTTTATTACATATTCTGGAAGTAGATGAGTTGTAGATCATGCATCAATATGGCTAACCGGAGATTGTGAGTCATCGTATGGCCACTCGAATATAAAATATAGGATTTTTGTCTCTTTCGTCATAGCTCATCACATTTAAGAGAGCGCATCTCCACTTATCTGTATTCCATTTCCCCCATATTTTTGTCGTGATTCGATTTGAGGATGATCCGCTATTGATTAGGTTAGCTTCAACCAAGCAGATTTGAGCGTGCGAGGCCCGCCTCTATGAAGGGATAACTGACGCAGAAATTATTCAGAAACACTGTTGGTTGCCACAGAAAACTTTATTCGGATCTCCTTCCGCATGTGCATATATACTCGTTATTCTTACAAGAACAAAAAACCCTGGAAGTACAATTAATAGATATTAGAACATTGATATAACGTATAGTTATTTCATACTTGTAATGAACCACACTAACCAACACTATGGTAAACCACAATCTCAGTACATAATATTATTAACACTCGAATAACTATGTTAACTTGTACATGTACATGATAAGCACCTTCCAACCATTATAATCGACTAACCCTAACATTGATATATAGAATTAAATACTTCTTAGACTTAATACATAACTTTCTGAAAATAAAATGTCTTCTAACGACGGCAACAAACAACAAGCCTTATAACGGAAGAGACTCATGGTATGCAAATTGAGTTTGCATTCCAACGCACGCCACCAACCGCTTCTAATATAGCGGACAAATTGAACCACGACATATTGATGCTGTCTAGGTCAATCAATTATCTTTCGCATGATTTACCATTTTTTAAATTTTTTATGACGTCATCATGATCAAAAGTGTGAAACACTTGGGTCACTTTTTTCATCATTACAGCAAATTTCAATGTTATAGCTCCTCAGAATGAAAAGTGATACTCATGATTAAAACATTTTCTGGAAGCTGTTGAATTGTAGATACAAATTTATGTAGAAATTTTGCGCATCGGATGTTGTGACATCATCATATGGCCAGTTGAATTATAAAAGTCGTATTTTCATATTTTGCGTCATAGTTCATGACTTTTTAAAGAGTGCGCATCCATATTCTACGTATCCAAATTTCTTCAACACGTTAATATGTTGTTGCTCAGATATTTCCCTTCCAAAATTGCTATCTACGCGTTTCATTATGATGACGTCATCATGTTAAAAATTAAAATAAAAGGCGGGTTTCTTAAGTGTGGTGAATATCACTGATTGAGTTGAGTAGCCCAACACAGACTAGGCCGTCTATCCACCACCACCTCGTAGAGGGTGTATTTTTCAATAAACCGATTATGGTTGGCATTGTGGTATTAAAAGTTGATTAAATAAGTGATCTGAGAGTTCCCATGAACATTTAAAGACAAAAATTTATTTTACTGATCCTGCTTACAGGCATAATCTATCTTTTTTTATGTTTTGAACAAACAGGTATAAATACCAAATAAAAACATAAAAAGACACTCGCACAGTACGCTATTCCAGTATCATCGCATGTAAAAGAGAAACTTGTATAGACCACTCAGCATCTTCTTATGCAATGTTACCTACAGCCCCCACCCAAATTTATACAGATCTTGAAAGTACAGTAATGTTAAATCATAACTGTCATCTGAATAACAAAAATACTATAGTAATATACATAAATGTTTTAGTTGCGGATTATTTTTCTTTTATTTATTGTTCAACATGAGATTTTTCAACAGAACTGTTCATTATCATTTTAATGTTGTTAGGCATACTGACACGGTTTCAATTTCAGCCAAAATACAGCAGAAAACACACAGTAGTATTTAACATGAAGAAATATACAAAGATGAAATTTCAAGGTAAACCATTAAAGCGACAATGACTTAAAAATGTATCCCTTTTTTCCTTGTTTTTTTTTT